>NC_055973.1:33357365-33414865 GCF_018492685.1 Alosa sapidissima | reverse complement strand
CAGGCCCACTACATCTGCAGATTAAATCAGAACATATGAGGGTTTAGGAAGATGGATTCTGTTTTAAGTTGCTGTAATTCATCAGTTTTTGTAGACAGCAGAATAATGAGTCCCACACAGACCAGAGTCTGTGTGGACAGAGAGGTCAACAACAGCTGCCCTCAGACCTTTTGATGTCATCAGTCCTGACATGGAAGCATCATACAGGCAAGTTTACTATCTTGCTTATTTTGCACATATTCCTATTTTATATCCAATGCTGAGTGTAGCGATTCCAGCCACTGTCGTCCAAAGTGAGAAAACATCGGCACAATAATACAACACAGCTGCAATAGACACCATCATTCCCACAAATGAAAACAGTTCTACTAAGTAAGTCAGTCAGGATGTGAGTAAACTAATAAAGGCGGCATCTCATAGTCGTACCCTTGTGTACAGTTGGCGTGGCATGGCTGGCACTCTCTCCTCCGGTCAGGGTACTTCCAGATGAGCTTGTCGTTCTCCCCAAACACATTGTGGGGACAGTGGTGGACACAGCGCGGCCCGTCGGTAAAGTGGAGGCACTCCACACACTGGCCTGGGCCCTGCAAAAGCAACACAGCTGACCGCTTAGATGGACAGTCACGCTATTAAAATACACTCACATATAGTCACCATTAGCATACCTAGCATGTCCACTGAGAACACAAGAGTGAAGAGTTTAGATCTGTTTTGTGACAGATCTAAAGAGCAGAGCGTGTCCTTGGTCACATCTATTCATATTTAATCACCATTAACATGTGACCATTAGATTTGTGGATGTCATAAGACTGGAGGATGAAACTCACACAAAGCCTCAGTATTCTGCTGTGAGCTGCTTAGCATGTTCGTCTATACAGCAAAACATTCCTCTGGAAGTCCACTGTGTCAGACGTGGACAGGAAATGGACCTACCGCTCCATAGCAGGTCGGACGGCCGTTCTGCGGCTTGCACTCCGGGTCACATTCCAGACAGGTTTTGTTCAGCACATACTCTCTCGGAGACCTGGAGACCGGAGACAGGACACCCATTAGAGCAGCATGCAAACAACAGCAGCCTGACCAGAAGCCCCATTACGGAGGCATTCCTCCAGACTGCGCTCGCTGCAGTCCTATTGTACCAGAGGTTTAAAGAGCGTTTGTCCAACACTGAATTCAATAACTGGGCAGCGGATGACATAATGCCAGCAATGCCAGCAATGTCACAATGTCACACGGTCACATGGTCAGTTCCCAGGCGCCTGACCACTGCCTTCAGACTCACCTTTCACAGTCCTTATTGGAACACTGCATGAGCTGATGAGAACTGCTGCTGTTGTTATGGTTGCTGTGTGCAAGGGCATTTCTACTGCTATCACATACACCTACACAGCACGCCTGTTAAACGGCATGTGGTGACTGATATTGTTGTTGATGTTGTTGTTGTTGTTGTTGTGCTCACCCGTCCAGCAGTCTGCAAGCGTCCACACAGAGGCCCCTGCGGCTGAAGCGCTGGCAGCTGAGACACATGGAGGGCCCAGGGCCCCAGCACCCCGCCTCCGAGCAGCGGTCATCACACGTGCTGTTACGCAGCTCTGCACACACACACACACACACACCCACACATATACACACACATATACACACACACACACACACACACACACACACACACATGTACACACACACACACACAAAAACACACACACACACACACAGACACACATACACATACACACACACACACACACACACACACACACACATACACACACACACACACACAAATACACACACACACACACACACACACACACACACACACACACACACACATTCGTGGTTTACACACAGGTTTACACATAGAAACTGGTATACGCATTCACACACAAAAAGAGCAATCCAGAAAAAACAAATCGATCTGACTCCACTTTAGAGTGACTCCATCACCTCCTCCACCAAGCCCTAACCATGGAGACGTGGTGTTGCTAAGCAAACCCACACCACTCAGGTTCTCACCGCAGGTGGCGTGGTCAGCGTTTTGGCCCACAGCGTACCGCTGCTGTTTGAGCCTCAGCAGGTTTCTCCAGTACTCTCCGTCACCCATGTAGCAGAGGCGCGGGTTGTAGCGGACGACCACGTCGCCCCCACTGACCTCCCGCAGCGAGCGAAGGCCCAGGTGCTCCAGGTGTGGGATGTGCAGGACGGCGAAACTCGCAGTTCCCCTGGAGACAAAACGGAGTCAGCCCAGTCATGTGATGCGATGCAGAGCGTCACCAGAGAGGCTCTCAGCGGAGCCCCATGGAGTGCCACTACACTACGTGCCCCATGGAGCGCCACTACACTGCACTACACTACACTACACTACGTGCCCCATGGAGCGCCACTACACTACACTACACTACGTGCCCCATGGAGCGCCACTACACTACACTACACTACGTGCCCCATGGGGTGCCACTACACTACGCTACGCTACACTACGTGCCCCATAGAGCGCCACTACACTACGTGCCCCATGGAGCGCCACTCCACTACACTACACTACGTGCCCCATGGAGCGCCACTCCACTACACTACGTGCCCCATGGAGCGCCACTACACTACACTACACTACGTGCCCCATGAAGCGCCACTACACTACACTACGTGCCCCATGAAGCACCACTACACTACTCTACACTACGTGCCCCATGAAGCGCCGCTACACTACACTACACTACGTGCCCCATGGAGCGCCACTACACTACACTACACTACGTGCCCCATGGAGCGCCACTACACTACACTACACGCCCCATAGAGCGCCACTACACTACACTACACTACGCTACACTACACTACGTGCCTCATGGAGCGCCACTACACTACACTACACTACGTGCCCCATGAAGCGCCACTACACTACACTACACTACACTACACTACACTACGTGCCCCATGAAGCGCCACTACACTACTCTACACTATGTGCCCCATGGAGCGCCACTACACTACGTGCCCCATGGAGTGCCACTCCACTATACTACACTACACTACGTGCCCCATGGAGCGCCACTACACTACTCTACACTACACTACGTGCCCCATGGAGCGCCACTACACTACACTACACTACGTGCCCCATGGAGCGCCACTACACTACACTACTCTATGTACCCCATGGAGTGAGCCTCGTGCTCTACTACACTACGTGCCCCATGGAGCCACTACACTACGTGGCCCTGATAACACACACACACACACACACACACACACAGACAGACACAATGTAATGCACATTTGAGAGGCTCACTGATGCTGGGTCCTGCCTCTGATAACACACACACACACACACACACACACACACACACACAGACACAGACACAGACACACACAATGTAATGCACATTTGAGAGGCTAACTGATGCTGGGTCCTGCCTCTGATAACACACACACACACACACACACACACACACAGACACAATGTAATGCACATTTGAGAGGCTCACTGATGCTGGGTCCTGCCTCTGATAATCTCCAGGTTCTCAAAGGGGCTGAGGGACGTCAGGTTGTGGGGCCAAGCCTGTATCAGCAGGAAGCCTGTGAGGATCGACACCAAGAGGAGCTGTGAGCGGCAGGAGTCACACACACACACACACACACACACACATGTACACACATGTACACACATGTACACACACACACACACACACACACACACACACACACACACACACACACAGACAGACATACGTATACAGACACACACACACACACACACACACACACACGTACACACACACACACACACACACACACACGTACACACACACACACAGACAGACATACCTATACAGACACACACACACACACACACACAACATAACCAGTACTACAGAAATGGAAAAGCAGTCACTCTCACACAACACAGTCTCTAGTCCTGTCACCTGTCAATCACAGCAAATATAAAACACTCACATTTTTCTTCAGAAATGAATATTTCATGCTGAATTTTTAAAGCTGTGGTGAAAGCTAAAACAAATGCATTCCATGGTTCAGTAGCTGGGACTGTGTCACACGTGTGGTGGAGTTATTTTATGGTTGGGGTTGCTACGCCTATTTCATGGGACTATGCCAGACGTGTGGTGGAGTTATTTTATGGTTGGGGTTGCTACGCCTATTTCATGGGACTATGCCAGACGTGTGGTGGAGTTATTTTATGGTTGGGGTTGCTAAGCCTATTTCATGGTTTTGATGATGGGAAGGGATTGGATAGGAACAGATTATTTACTTTATTATTTAGATTATTTAGTTCCTCAGAGGTCAACTGGTACAACAAGCGAATGAGATTTATTATTTAATGGGTATATTAAATTAAAGCTATGCCCATTATTAATTAATGGGCATAGCTTTAATTCCTCAGTAACAGATGCAACTAAATGTATCACTTTGCTATATTACTATTACTATCAACTGCTTTCCGTAAGACATCTCGAGAGACGAAGTGTCCAAGTGCTTGTACCTGTGATTTCTCTCACCGTCCTGAAGATGTCCAACTTCACAGGATCCATCTTTGGTGTTTTAGTGAATGGGTCTCTGAAATACATTCAAATGGGATTTCTGCATTTAAGTCATACGGCAGCACGGCAGGTGAAGACTCAGTGGGAGTTGACTGGGAGGAGGGAACTCTTATCGGTTTCCTTACCCATTTAAGGAGGTCTTCAGAATGGATATGTCTCCATTTATCTTGGTGCAGTTTTTGAAGGAGTCGATGTTTGTTGCGTTGATTGTCATAACACCAGCTAGTCTTCCCATTCCAAGCCCATTACAAACTGCAATTAAAAAAACACAGAATTGTTTAAAGGCCCCATTTTACCTCAAAATATAATTTCCAAAATCATTGTGTGAAATGATGACCCGTCTCAACACTGCTGCTGTTCTGCCAGGCGGGTGCAGTGTGTTAGTGTAGCGTGCTGTGTGTAGCGTGCTGTGTGTAGCGTGCTGTATGTAGCGTTATGTGTGTATCGTAATGTGTGTATCATGCTGTGTGTAGCGTGCTGTGTGTAGCGTGATGTGTGTAGCGTGCTGTGTGTTGCGTGTAGTGTGATGTATGTAGCGTGCTGTGTGTAGCGTGATGTGTGTAGCTTGCTGTGTGTAGTGTGATTTGTGTAGCGTGCTGTGTGTAGCGTGATGTGTGTAACTTGATGTGTGTAGCGTGCTGTGTGTAGCGTGCTGTGTGTAGCGTGATGTGTGTAGCGTGCTGTGTGTAGCGTGTAGCGTGCTGTGTGTAGCGTGATGTGTGTAGCGTGTAGCGTGATGTGTGTAGCGTGCTGTGGTTTGAGTGGGCAGACTGTAGAGCACACTCAACCGCAGTTTTAAGTAACCCACTAAATTATTACAGTTTTAAGTAATCAAAGAGTGGAGTGCACGCACATCTCCAAATTTAAACAGGTGCTGGGTAAAAGGTTTAGCCGACAATTGAAAAATAAAAAGATACCCGCACACTGTTTCTATAAGCTCCCAGAGTGGTTTATTAACACAACGTTTCGACCAGAGGTCTTCGTCAGGTATCTTGCACAAGGTAGACTACTGTATGTCAGTTTGAGGTCATACTTTTGTAATAAACATACAGGGATCCAAACTTCAAGTATTAGTGTTTATTTACACACAACAAAACAAACACAAGTGTGTTTTTCCAAGTCAAAACACAAAATAGCATTTCACTGAGACAAAACAAATCAGTCTACATCGGGTCGTCTCTCTCAAAATTTCGTCTACATCACATGCAATATCCTAGTCAAAGGCACCGGGGAAAATATCTTCTGGAATGCCGTATCCAGGCCTGACATGACAATATCCCCACATGTAGACTGTTTTTTTTGCCTAAAGGGCTATTTATTTCTCTTCTTACCCTTCCTCTTCCCCCTCCCCATCCTCCTCTTGCTCCTCCTTGTCCTCTTCCTCTAACTTCACCTCCTTGTCATTCTCTCCATTGTACATTACCTGTGGCTTATTTATAGTGCTTAGGCTGATTGCAAAGTGAACTAATTATCTAAAACAGTTTTCACATGAGAAAGTGTGCCAGAGTGAAACTAGTGTAAATAATAGCCATACATGTGTATAGTTCTGCTAGGAGTGTGTTGATCATTTGGAAATTGAGTGTAAAGCAGTGAGTTGTGTTTACAGTTCCGCAAAAAGAGTGCTGTGCAGTGAATTGTGCCTACAGTTGTGCAAAGTGTGTGTTACAAAATTGCAAACTGTGTGCAAAGCAGTGTTTGTGCTTTTAGTTTTGCGAACTCAGTGAGTGGTTTTGCTATAAGTATTAATAGTTTTAGGAATTGTGCTATAAGAATCACAGTTGTGTTTAAGCATTCCGAAAAAACTGTAAGCAAGGTGTGTTAGCTTTTGCAAGAGAACTACAATGTTTTGCTGATTGGGTGAAAGGTTTTCCTATTTGTGTGTAGAGTTTTGCAAAAAAAGCCATAGTTACAAAAAATGTGCTTAAGCAATCAGAAAAAAACTGTAACATTAAGAGGTTGATCACAATAAGTGACCAACCAATGATCCATTTAGCCATTGTGGAATCATGAAAAGCAATATCACTGATGTGATATCTGGTGAGTTCTATGGTATAAGTCCATGTGATATCTGGTGATTTCTATGGTATTGATATTTCTATGGTATTGGTAAGTGCATGTGATATCTGGTGATTTCTATGGTATTGGTAAGTGCATGTGATATCTGGTGATTTCTATGGTATTGGTAAGTCCATGCCTTTGGGGCAGGGGCCGTCACACTGCTTGCACTTGCGGATGCCGTTCTCCTCCATCTCAAAGGTGTTGCTGCTGCAGGTACGCACACATGCCCCGTGGTCCGTCACAACATAGTTATCTGAGAGAGAGAGAAGCAGGACAAAAACACAAACACGTTTGGGCTGCTGTGGCGCAACAGGCTACAGCGCCAACACCATGCACGGGTCCGAGTGTCCACAGGGACCAAGGTTCGAAGTCCAAAATACCATATTTTCCGGACTATAAGTCACACACAAAATAAGTTTTCATAGTTTGGCTGGTCCTATCAAAATATATATAATGTAACATGTTTTTAAATATTAGTCAGTATGAATTGACATGAACCCTACATGAATCATTACCATCTACAGCTGCGAAAGAGCGCTCTAGGCTTATGGAATGAGATTGGGAGCTTGGTGAACTTGCGACAGGTCAAACATTTTTTCATACATAAAAACCAAACATTAGAGGGGGTTCGGGGCTGTTACCACTGGGAAAATGTATTAAATATCGTAAATCATGCATAATTAACAAAAATAACTCAATTTAGGCTACCGTAGGCCTACACAATAGGTTTCCATTAGCTGCCTTGAGCTAGCTACCCTAGCGCCACTGAACCTTTTAACCTTTAACCTTTACCAAACCGCACCGGCCTACTTTAACTGCCAATAACACAAGAACGGTGTAGGCATGTGCAGACATACATCCCAGAGACTGACTTACGGGGACAGGTCTTGACGCAGGTGGCCCCAAAGCTGTATTTGGCCTGAGGGTTGTGGACGAGCTGGTGGGTCTTGGGGTCGTACAACATGAGAGGGGGACACATATGCTTACAAGTGCCACCATCTCGGAAGTCCTTACAGGCCTGCAGAGGTGAAAAGAGTATGAGAGCAGTAGCATCCATTAGAGATGTCCCAGAGCAGAAGCATCCATATCAACTCTTATATGGAAGCCATAAACAAATGATGCGACTGTGCTTTCAACTCTTATATGGAAGCCATAAACAAATGATGCGACTGTGCTTTCAACTCTTATATGGAAGCCATAAACAAATGATGCGACTGTGCTGTCATGAATAACATCATGGTTATCAGAAATAACATAATGGCACTAAAGGTCTACGAGACCAGCCATGCATGAGCACATGCCTCGTGGATTCTGCTTATGGATCACAGTGCGTGAGCACATGCTGTGTGAGGGTAGTGTAACTCATGGGCACATGCTGTGTGAGGGTGGTGTAACTCATGAGCACATGCTGTGTGAGGGTAGTGTAACTCATGAGCACACACTGTGTGAGGGTGGTGTAACTCATGGGCTCATGCTGCGTCAGGGTGGTGTAACTCACGAAGCAGTCGGAGGCGTACGGCCCTGTGCAGCCCCCAGCACAGTTCTCATTGCAGCAGTCGCTGGGCTTGGGCCCCTTACAGCGCCGTGAGCACTGGTCAGCACACACCAGCCTGGTCACTGTGGAGAGAGAACAGCAAAAGCAATCGCCTCAATACTGAGACTCAGAGCAATTGCCTCAATACTGAGACTCAGAGCCAGCACCAGCATCATTTGGCCAAGAGTCACTTAGCACACGCACACACACACACAATAGAGACTCTAATAAGACAGAGCCAGCATCAGCATCATTTGGCCAAGAGTCAGCACTTAGCACACACATGGTGCTAGCAGTATAGACGGAGTCAGCACTTAGCACACACATGGGGCTAGCAGTATAGCAAACACATGGGGCTAGCAGTATAGACGGGATCGGTCCGATGTTCCCACATTTCCCATATTTTTAAGATTTTCAAAATTAGGGTTATTATTATCTATTCACACTGACACTATGCTAATACTTAGCATCACTGACACTTTGTACGGAGAGTCAATGATTGCTACATATAGCAAATTCAGATACACTATCTCTGTAGATCTGGTGTGACAACGTTAGAAATGGGAAGCACTTACTAGTTTGGCAGTTTTCAGGTCCTGGTGCCCAACAGGATCCATTGTGGCAACTTGAGTCACAACTTTGGCCTGGATCACAACAAGAACGAAACCAGTCACCAAAACACACTACAAATTTGAGGGAAATTTGGTCTCTGCATTTATCCCAATCCGTGAATTAGTGAAACTCACTCAGCACACAGTGAACACACAGTGAGGTGAACCACACACTAATCTCGGCGCAGTGAGCTGCCTGCTACAACAGTGGCGCTCGGGGAGCAGTGAGGGGTTAGGTGCCTTGCTCAAGGGCACTTCAGCCGTGCCTACTGGTCGGGATTGACCCGACAAACCTTCGGTTACAAGTCCGAAGTGCTAACCAGTAGGCCTAATATAATATAATATAATATAATATAATGCACTCACAGAAACTGGCAAAACTTGATTTGATGGACACCAAATCTCCACTGTTCACAATGTCTTTCCACTGGACGGTGTCGATGTTACACAGTAGATGGTTATGCGTGATTTTCACGCCCCCATGGAGGATTTCTTTAGTGGAACAAAAACAACACACAAAGGTCACTTGATGCTCTGCACACACACACACACACGCATATCAAGAAAATATCACTTATGAATCCCCGGTGAGCAAGGTAATGGCTTCTCGTTTAGCTTTTATCATTTCAATCTATGGTGCTTGAATTTAACAATCTCCAGATTCAAACTTCATATGACTTGATGCTGTGACATACAAACTCGCATATGACACACTGAATGTGAAATCACACTAACATACTGTACTCAGGCAACACTAACATACTGTACTCAGGCAACAGCATTTTGTACAGACACTTTCAATGGTGATGTCAGAAGATACAATATGGTCTTAGCATGAGTTCTCTATGATATGGTCTTAGCATGAGTTCTCTATAATATGGTCTTCGCATGAGTTCTCTATGATATGGTCTTAGCATGAGTTCTCTATGATATGGTCTTAGCATGAGTTCTCTATAATATGGTCTTAGCATGAGTTCTCTATAATATGGTCTTAGCATGAGTTCTCTATGTGTTCTCTATAATATGGTCTTAGCATGAGTTCTCTATGAGTTCTCTATAATATGGTCTTAGCATGAGTTCTCTATAATATGGTCTTAGCATGAGTTCTCTATGAGTTCTCTATGTGTTCTCTATAATATGGTCTTAGCATGAGTTCTCTATGATAATACAAGCATGTGTTCTCTATAATATGGTCTTAGCATGAGTTCTCTATAATATGGTCTTAGCATGAGTTCTCTATAATATGGTCTTAGCATGAGTTCTCTATGAGTTCTCTATAATATGGTCTTAGCATGAGTTCTCTATAATATAGTCTTAGCATGAGTTCTCTATAATATGGTCTTAGCATGAGTTCTCTATGTGTTCTCTATAATATGGTCTTAGCATGAGTTCTCTATGATAATACAAGCATGTGTTCTCTATAATATGGTCTTAGCATGAGTTCTCTATAATATGGTCTTAGCATGAGTTCTCTATGATAATACAAGCATGCGTTCTCTATAATATGGTCTTAGCATGAGTTCTCTATGAGTTCTCTATAATATGGTCTTAGCATGAGTTCTCTATGTGTTCTCTAGTATAATATGGTCTTAGCATGAGTTCTCTATGATAATACAAGCATGTGTTCTCTATAATATGGTCTTAGCATGAGTTCTCTATGATAATACAAGCATGTGTTCTCTATAATATGGTCTTAGCATGAGTTCTCTATAATATGGTCTTAGCATGAGTTCTCTATGTGTTCTCTATAATATGGTCTTAGCATGAGTTCTCTATGTGTTCTCTAGTATAATATGGTCTTAGCATGAGTTCTCTATAATATGGTCTTAGCATGAGTTCTCTATGTGTTCTCTATAATATGGTCTTAGCATGAGTTCTCTATGTGTTCTCTATAATATGGTCTTAGCATGAGTTCTCTATGTGTTCTCTAGTATAATATGGTCTTAGCATGAGTTCTCTATAATATGGTCTTAGCATGAGTTCTCTATGATAATACAAGCATGAGTTCTCTATGTGTCTTTGCCCACTCTTCAATCCTATATGTGCCATCTGTGCCGGTTCTGACCCGGTTGTGCCGGTTCTGACCTGAGAGGCCATTTGGGACGATAAAAGTAAATGTTATCAAAATAAGAAGGATATGGTTATAAACATCTCTCCATGTACTATTTGGCACATGATTTCAAATATCCTCATAAATACCAATTTTGTTGTTTTTTCCACATTTAAGGGGAAATTTCTCATTACAGCAACATGTCCATGACTGGATTTGGGGTCTTTGAGATGGAAATATTAATAATATTTTTATTATTTAAAAATATCAAAAAAAAGAAAAAGCTTTAGTGCATGTTATTCTATAAACATTTACAGTAAAGAAACATGTGGTATTTGGTGATCATTGGTAAATGTTGTGATAATAATAAGGAATATAAATGTGTCCAAGACCAATTTTCTCATCCTCCGCAACAATTTTCAATCATTATTTAAGTCCTCAAGGAACATTTTCAAGGAATTTTGTTGGAAGGGACATAATTGACTGTGACACTCAAGATGGCTACTAGGTAAGCAGTTCTTATTTTTTCTCTCCAGGTAAAAGTTAAAATGTTGTTTGTCATAGTACCTACACAACTTTTTTGTTCTCATTACCGAAACATGAGTTTTTGTGAAGTTTTAGAAAATGTTGCCGTTTTAATTCTGTATTATTACCCCATTATGGTCTAAATTTAAAAAGTCCGGGAAAGTTTAGCTAACCCTCATGGTGCTTCCACAGTTAGCAAGAATGTTTAAGGTCACTCATCCTCCGCAACACCATTATCATCCACCGCAACAATTGAGGGCCTGTTGCGGTGGAGAGACTCAATGTTTCGGTAATGAGAATGAGACATTTGTGCCGGTTCTGACCGGTTCTGACCTGAGAGGCCGGTTCTGACCTGAGAGACTGCGCAGGGGCAGCTGGCGTAGCCCGCGGGTGATGTTGATGGTGGGCGAGGAGAAGTTGCGGTCGTAGTTGGACATGATGGTGAGGGCGAAGCGGTTCTCGTAGAGCGAGTGGCCTCGAATCAGCCTCAGGTTCTCCAGCGGGATCGTCTCCACAAAGTTGACGGCGATCAGCACGTAGCCACTCACTTCCTCGATGCTCTTTAAAACGATAAATCAGTGACATGTCACTTTATTTGCCTGTCTGACTGAACCAAGTAGAGACAATAGATGCTACTGAAACATCTGATGAATCAATCAATCAATAACTCAATCAACGAACCAACAATTAATCACTAATGAATTAATCAATTATATTTAATCAATTAATTATTGCAGGAGCCTATCAACTCCATGCACTCTCATTGGTTGGAATGCATGCCTAAATAGACTGACTCGTTCTAATGTAAGCACTGGTATAAAACCTATGATTTGATAGCAAAAACATGAAAATCGACTCATTAGGTGCGGGAGGATGCTATTCTTATTTTTTGGCGGCCATTTTTTATTATCCAGAAATGTTGACTAAGAAATGTTGACTAAGTCTTTCATTTTTGGTATCCTAAGGATACCAAAAATGCAAAAATCTGATTTTTAAAGGGGTTCAACACCTACCCAATTATAGCCTATTCATTCCAAATATTTGTCTTTAGTGAATATAGTCTAATGAGCAACCACGTTTTTGTCTGCTTTTTTACAGTGCATGAAAATGCACTGTACTGTTCTTCCTAGGCTTCTTATTATTATTCCGCTTACCACTTTTTCTGTACGCAATCTCTCTTGAACCGTTTAACTTAGAAACTTCGTTTAAACTTTGTAACGTAGGTCTTCAAATGGACCAGGTTACTACTTTTCAACTTTTTCATACTTTTACTAAAACTATTAATGAAAAACTTTTTAAAAATCCCCATAGACTTAACATTGCCGATTGTGACATCACAATACGGCCATTAAGCAATTGGAATCCTATGCCAGGTGTTCAGGCCACCTGCAGCAACTGTCTGTCTCAGGCTTTAAGCATACAAACTGGCTTTCTTAAGACTACGCATCCTGTTCAACGGTTTCCTCTGCCCACATTTTGTTTCATAAAAGTCCTCACTACAATAATTCACTGTTAAACAATGAAACCCTTTAAACTACTAAACTTTTTAACTGTTCAGCCATTGTAACTATCACTTGTCATCAACTACGACTCCTACCCACTGTAGCTAGTTAGCATAGTTACCATTTTTAACAAAACTGCTAGAAAACATTAGCTAAGTTAGCTAAGGAGCATGGTTAGCATAGTTAGCATTTTTAGGAAAAATGCTAGAAAACATTAGCGAAGTAGCAATGGTTAGCATTGTTAACATAGTATTGTTAGCTTTTTTAGCAAAACTGCTAGAAAACTTTAGCTAAGTTACTTAAATAGCATGGTTAGCTTAGTTAACATTGTTAGCATAACTGCTAGCAAACATTAGAGACATTCCAACTTTCAGTTATCGTCAAGTATCTACCTATACACAGCCATTAAACTATTTGAATATCAACATTCTTTAAACTTTCAGTCTGTCAAAAACTTTTAAACTATTTACATTCAACTTTTAAACGGTCTACTTTTAAACTATCATTAAACTATCTATCTATTAAATTAGCTGTCTATCAACAACTTTTAAACTATCTACATTCAACTTTTAAATGGTCTACTTTTAAACTATCATTAAACTATCTATCTAGCAACCACCATGTCTATCCTAGCATCACCATAGTAACCATCTCTGTATTATCTATTTTAACTATACATGATATTTTACATCACAACTTTTGCATTTTCATGCACTGGTAATTCCTTGGAATTGCTTTTCTAGTTATAGCTTGATCTTGTTGAATTCACAACTCTACAAGGCACAATAGAGTTAGTTGATCTAAGCATCTATTCAGGTTTCCAACATGATGTTATGAAAAGTGTCTTGATCAGATAATGTCATCACACGTCCTAAAACATTGATACAATCTTAGATAGTGTCCGTCCTGTAATACATCCTCAAACTATTGTTGATGTGCAACTGCAGACTCTTGCAACTGATATTATATGTAATAGGATCTGTAACAGGATGTGTTTGCATCCTGTTGTAGTTTGTAACTCTCGTGTTTTGTTTGCATCCTGTTGTAGTTTGTAACTCTTGTGTTTTGTTTGCATCCTGTTGTAGTTTGTAACTCTTGTGTCGTGTTTGCATCCTGTTGTAGTTTGTAACTCTTGTGTTGTGTTTGCATACTGTTGTAGTTTGTAACTCTTGTGTTGTGTTTGCATCCTGTTGTAGTTTGTAACTCTTGTGTTGTGTTTGCATCCTGTTGTAGTTTTTGGTCAGAACTGACTGGCCCTACAATGTTAATGCTTTTTGTAAATATTTGATTTTGATCTAATGATTTAAACATGTATTCCACCATGCTTCTGATGGCCAATCCTGTGCTCCACGGGAGAGGACCGATTATGTAAAGAGAGGGAGGAGTCACTTGACCACACAGGTATGGAGGTTCCTTATTTTGTTTTATTTCTGGTCTGTGCAGCTGGTCTTTTTTTAAATAAAAAATAAGGAACCTCCACACCTGTGTTCAAGTGATTCCTCCTTTTTTTCTTTAGTTCAACATCTCAGTTGGTGAGACGAGAGCCTATTAGTCATCAACGGAGAATTAACAATGTCCAAGAGCCCTTTTCAGAAACATGACACTAACAATTCAGAACCAACTTTTTGTGTATTTGGACAGCCAAGACCTTAGATTCTAGAGGCTATGCTAAAGGGCTCTTGGACTATATGCTAATTCTTGTTGCCAATGGTGCTGCATCCACCAACCCTGAGGAAGGAGAGATCGTGGTGCTCCTGGATGTAGGTAATCTCCAGGTTCTCCAGCACAACGGTGCAATTGCTGAACATCCGCACCAGGTTCCTGTAGTGGTCATCGTACTGGCCCAGCAAGGTCAGCTTATTGCTTAATCCCTGGCACACTGCGAGAGAGAGAGACAGAGAAAAGTCCATCTGCATTAAAAACGCCAAACAGAAACAATATTAAATGAGGAGACCACCACAGCAGACGTGGGAAACACAACACAACAGGCCGTTTATGTAGTGGAAAGAAAACAGAACCGCACTGAATAAACACCCATTCAAACCACCAAGCACTTTCCCTACTCACTTCTGTGTTGCCATTTATTACAAGCTGACTGACAACGTGTGTGTCACTGTAATGGCTAAGTGAAGAGCAGAGTGATGTGTTTGGGGATTACATGCTCATGGTGTGTGTTTGCGTTCTTGTGAATAAATGTGTGTGAGGAGCTTAAAGTCTTAACATGTTATGCTTTCAGTTGCTACACATCCTCTTCACGGGCAAACTGTTAAACAGATAAACAACTGACTAAACTAGATGTACCGCAGAGCGGTACAAAATATGACTGCCGCCCAGTCCAGCACATTTTTTCCACAAAAAGAAATCACGCTGAAAGGCCTATATGATTCTAACTGTCTCACTAAATTGCATTATCCATACTCAATTCTCACTGGTATCTGCTAGACAACAAGTACCAAAACATGATTAGTTCATAGATTTCACATGTAAAATTCATTTTACACAACCCCACCTCCATCTTGCCTGTTCATAATTCTGAGAAATTCTTGATTGTTTGTGTTATGTTTATGTTATGTGTGTGGGTGTGTGTGTGTGTGTGTGTGAGTGTGTGTGTGTGTGTGTGTGTGTGCGTGCTTGTGTGTGTGCCTGCGTATGTGCCTGTGCATGCAAGCGTACATATGTCTACTGTGTGAGTATGTGTCATACGTATGATTACTGTGAATATATGTGTGTGTGTGTGTGTGTATCTGTTTGTGCACATGTGTGCACATGAAATGGGTTAACATGACCCCTGGAGGCAAACATACGGAAATAAATGGTCATCCTAGGCCCTACAGTTCTCAAGATATTCACAGAGAACTGTGTCTGTCCTACCCTCCTTTCGGGGGGTCCAGTCCAGGAGGGGGGGGGCTACAGATCAAAACGAAAAATGACGGTTCCATGCTATCCATGTGGGGGTACATGCCCACCAAGTTTTGTGTACCCTGGTCTTTCAGTGTCCCGGGAATCCTTGTTGGTGTACGTCACTAAATGTACACATAAATTATTTTATTGTAAGGCCCCCCATGAACGAAAGTACACAAAACTTGGCATGCATTCGGAGGGTGTCATAATGATCCTACACTTTTAATTTCGTGCAGTTTTGGCCTTGTCAGCCAGAGATATTGTAATTAAAACACCTAATTTTTTGCTTTTTAATTTTTAACTATAGTTAAAAATTAAAACCAAGTTTCGTGTACCCCGGTCTTTCAGTGTCCCGGGAATCATTGACGGAAATTTGGGCATGCGAAAAAGAAAAAAAAAAAAAAAAAATCTGACTAAACCTATATGACCGCCGCTTCGCTGCATATAGACAGCGTACCTCCCGCTGTGTGGAGCTTTTTTTTGCGTGTGTCTGTGTGCTCTGGTGCGGCTGAAGTGCTGTGTGTCTGTTGGTGTGTGTGTGTGTGTGTGTGTGTGTCTGTTGGTGTGGGTGTGTGTGTGTGTCTGTGTGTGTGTGTGTGTGTGTGCTCTTGGCTCTAGTGCGGCTGTATCAACACAGCTGTACTCTCTCAAAGCTGCTTTTCTACTTGTCAATGGGAAGTCAAGTCCCTGGGAAGAGGGACACGATCTAGAGCAACTTGACCCACACTGGACATCTGGATACCTCTCTTGTCCCCCTTTTTCTCTTCACTTGGCCTTGATACCATTTGACAAATAATTCTATAATTCTGTTTTATGAGAATATTAGGCATTAGTAGCATTATCTGTTTATGGGAATATTATAAATTAGTAGCATTATCTGGCATCATTTATATGTCTGCAGTAAAACCCCTGTCCTTGATCGGATTCATTCTCAAAACACGTGACAAAAATAACTCTCTCTCTCTGTCAACTCAACTCTCTCTCTCAACTCAACTCTCTCTCTCTCTCAACTCTCTCTCTGTCAACTCAACTCTCTCTCTCTCAACTCTCTCTCTCTCTCTCTCTGTCTGTCTCTCTCTCTCTCTCAACTCTCTCTCTCTCTCTCTCTGTCTCTCTCAACTCTCTCTCAACTCAACTCAACTCTCTCTCAATTCAATTCAATTCAATTGAGCTTTATTGGCATGACAAAAAATACAATTTGTATTGCCAAAGCATACATGTACGTAGTAGTGTGTAAAGACATAAAACAAAACATCATGCATCATACATTACTGCAACGGCTCTCTCTCAACTCATCTCTCTCTCTCTCTCTCTCTCTATCTCTCTCTCAGTTTTCCTTTTCACTTCTCTGTTCAGCACCGTCAGTTTGACATGTCGTAATAAAGTGTGAAAACCAGGGCAATGCAGCAAGGTGTTCCAAAGGTGCACACTCTTTAATGGGGTTCCAACAGTGCATACTCTTTAATGGGGTTCCTATTGTAATCCATTACAAACATAGGATATCTGTGACAGAGCAAGCGGTGGTCCAACCCACTCCACTTAATGACACCCACGAGACAGCTGCAGTCACACAGACATACCAGACCATGAAAGCCGTCGCAGAAGTTTCCAGCAAACAAATGCAGCCTTAACACAAGCTGTCTGCCATAGGCCTTCAGCCTGACACAGAGAGTGGCTAGTCAGCCACCTTGCCCCTCCCGTGTGTGCTGTCTCCCCAGCCACTGAAGTGCTGGATTCCCTATGGGGGTGCTAACCCTAGCCCTGCCCAGGCCAGGCGTGACCAGTGGCAACCGGACGTGGGCCAGCTCTGGGCCAGGCGTGACTGGACGTGGGCCAGCTTGTCTCTCTGCTCAGCAACGGCTTGTTTGCGCAGGCAGGCGGACGGGCAGGCTCCTCTCTTCCACAAACAGTCAGCGCCCTGAAAGGAACTCACAGGCTCTTGTTGTTCTCATCCCATCCACCCAAACGTACTTATTTACTGGCATGGCTAACAGCTGGATTAGGCATGGCATCATTTCACTTGGAAATGTCTCACCTAACATCCTATTAGTGCTGCAAGTATAAGCCACTTGCATTGCCATAGATGAAAATGTTTAGAAATAACAATAACAATTCTATAACCAACTATTTTTAAAAACTGTACTAATGCTAACAATCAGTTAGCTTACCAGTATGAATGAATAGGCCTATTTGATAGTGTCACAAACAGCCATCTAAACACAGTACTTAGGTCCTGATCATGCAGCAGAAACTGGGATTCAAACACCACAGATTGGGTTAGGGTTCAGATGCAGAGACGTGTGAACGTTGGGTTAGGGTTCACAGATTCAGAGACGTGTGAACGTTGGGTTAGGGTTCACAGATGCAGAGATGTGTGAACGTTGGGTTAGGGTTCAGATGCCGAGACGTGTGAACGTTGGGTTAGGGTTCAGATGCAGAGTGTGAACGTTGCTGCCTTCATTCTGTCAAGACTTGCAGAGCAGGTAGTTAGCTCGTCAAAACAAAAAAAAATAGAGATCAAACATTGTGCATGACAGCACTCTCAACACTGGATTATTTTAATGTCAGGTCAAATCCAAGACTTTTCATCATGGGTTTCCATGCGATTCAACACACTACAAAACACACACACACTCACATACAGAGAGAGAGAGAGAGAGAAAGAGAGAGAGATGGAGGGAGAGAGAGAGGGAGGGAGAGAAAGGTCAATCAGAGATGATGACATGCTCAGGCATGATATAACTGAGATGATGACAAGTGCAGGCATGAGATGAGATGACTTAAATATGCAATTAGAACAGTGTGTGCAAGGAGAGTGTGTGCGAAGATCCACCACTCTGCTGCTCCGCTGCTGGTGTTGGACCAACTGTCAGTCACTAAGCACCTCAAGCGTTTGGATTTGACTAAACAGGTTGTTAAGCAAAATCATCCTGGGAAAATCCTTTACATTCTCTTGTAACGCATTTCCAGTTAAAAGTCCCCTACACCCCTCATTTCTTTAGTCAAGTCACGGTTAAACCTTATTTGTTTAAAAATGGCACATTCCTTTACCTTTTAGTTATTGTAAGGTTTGCCTTACTCTTCACATTAAGTACTTGGGCTTTAACCAAATGCTGCTTTGCATATAAACCATTTTGGTAAAAACACAATCAGCACGAGTTAACAACATTGGTCAAGATAAGTAGTCCATTCCCTGTTTTCTCTGATTAAAGACACAATGCTCAGCCACATGTTCTTATGACTCACAGCTCAAAGAGTCCAGAAGGATCTCATCTAATTTGACATTTGTCTTGTCCTATCACAGCCTGCCTTGTCCTATCACAGCCTGCCTTGTCCAATCACAGCCTGCCTTGTCCAGTGTGTTCAACTGTATAAACAACTGTGAATTGGATTCCATTGATACACTTGGTTGGCCTCTAGTCAGCAAACACTTAGTCAGAGACCTGCATGAGGACAATTGGGCCGGATATGCCAGCCAGGACTTGACTAGCTCATAAATCAAGAGAGAGACATGACAGCAGGCAGGCAGAAAAATGGTGGATTACTTCACGTGTAGAAATAAAAAAATAATTGCGAGTGCTAGCCTTTACTTCTAAAGTTTATTTTGATGCTCAGGAGGTTTTAGCACCAAGTTGTGAATAAATCAAGCTGTGAAGAGCGTTAGCCCTTTTTTTATGGATTACTTAACCGGCATGATGAAACGTGACTCCATCATCTTACATGAAGTTATTCGCCTGCTAAGGCTAATGTGGCATCTATGCCATTAGCTGACCCATACAAGCCTTGGCAATGTGCATAATCTTTAAAGGTTTCAAATGCTACCCAGCAGACATATGTGGAGGTTTTGGCCAGACGTCTAATGCCAGTCAGGTAGACCAGCAGTTGTCTCTGTTCAGCTGTCATTATTAAGACGAGAACACGCTGGCTTTTGGTCAAAAGTAAAATCTCTACATTTTAAAGACTTTTGCACACTAGGATCTGTAATTTAATATGTCAATAATTCATGCTGTAAGAAACCCCATTTACACTGATATGGATGTGAAGAAACTGTTCCAAAAACTTAAATGACAAAGGTTTTGACTGTGAAAATGTGATTGTTGAATCACCAGCGAACTGGCCAGTCTGATCCACATATGCAGTGCCCAGCTAACTGGCCAGTCTGATCCACATAGGTATGCAGTGACCAGCTGATCTGATCCAATGATCTCATTATCCTGAAGTCCAAAAGAAAAGAAGAGGAGGGGTCATTCTGTCCTCTCAGGCCTCCAAATAAATGAATCTAAAACCAACTGAAATATCTGCAGTTCCATTCTGCTGGGTACCTTCATAAGGGAATCACCTTCAAATATCTGCCCACTGCCAAGCTCAGACCTATGGCTCAGGCCTATGTTACAGTAATAGTGTTGAGCTCAGACCTATGTGCTGTTCTACCAGCAGTCACACATGTATTTAATGCTTCACTCAGTTCTGGAATAGTTCCTTATTCTTTTAAACAGGCTAGGGTTACACCTCTGCTAAAGAAAAGTACACTTAATCCAACTGAGGTGAAGAACTACAGACCTGTCTCCCTTCTTCCTTTCTTGTCAAAGGTTTTGGAGAAAGTTTGTGACTTTCTTCATCAGAATAATCTACTAGACCCTATGCAGTCTGGTTTCAAGAGTGGTCATTCTACTGAAACTGCTCTTCTGTCTGTGACTGAAGCATTGAGAGTAGCTAAGTCCTCTGCTCAGTCATCAGTATTAATTCTACTAGATTTATCTGCAGCCTTTGATACTGTTAACCATGACATTCTCCTATCTATACTATCTGAACTGGGAATTTCTGGAAAAGCTCTTGACTGGTTTGAATCTTACCTTAAAGGGCGTTCTTTCAACGTGTCTTGGCAGGGACAGGTATCTAAGTCTCATGACCTCACCACAGGTGTGCCTCAGGGATCAGTATTAGGACCCTTGCTTTTCTCTATTTACACCACTTCCTTAGGTGATATCACTATCACTGTTATGCAGACGACACTCAACTTTACCTGTCTTTCCCACCTGATGACTCTAGCGTTTCCCACCGGATTTCTGCATGCCTTAAGGATATTTCAGCCTGGATGAAAGATCGGCACCTTCAGCTTAATCTCTCAAAAACAGAGTTTTTGGTGTTTCCAGCTAAAACAGCTATTCCCCAACAGATTAACATCCAGCTTGACTCAACTTCACTGACCCCAACTAGATCGGCACGAAACTTGGGCGTTGTAATTGATGACCGACTTAACTTCTCTGAGCATATAGCTTCTATTGCAAAATCATGTCGGTTTATGCTTTACAACATTAGGAAGATCAGACCTTATCTGACACAAGATTCCACACAACTTCTTGTTCAGACCATGGTCATCTCTAAACTGGACTATTGTAATTCACTATTAGCTGGCTTACCCGCTTGTGTAACAAGATCATTACAGCTGATTCAAAATGCTGGAGCACGCCTGGTCTTCAATCAGCCAAAGAGGACACATGTAACTCCTCTCCTAGTTACTCTCCATTGGCTCCCTATAGTAGCCAGAATTAAATTTAAATCTCTCACTTTGGCCTATAGGACCTAATCCTAGTTATTTTAATTCAATAATCAAGCCTTACATCCCCAACCGCCCACTGCGGTCTTCTGGTGAGCGTATGTTGTGTCGACCAGTCATGAAAACTGGGTCTAATTCCAGACTCTTTTCTTCAGTGGTTCCATGTTGGTGGAATGAACTGCCCAGTGCTCTCCGTTCCTGTGGTAGTTTTGGGTCGTTTAAGAGGGGTCTAAAGACATTCCTATTCAACATATACTTAGTTGTTTAAGCGCTTATGTGTTATGGTTTATATAATGTTGTTTTATTTTAATTGGGCTGTTAATTAATTTGACATTATTGTTTATTATTGATATTCTCCTTAATGTAGTCTTAGCATGTCATTGTTTTTATATTATTGATTGAATTGACATTATTGTTTTATTATTGCCTTTCCCCTTTTTTACATTGCTTTTTATTAGGCTATTGCTTGAATTGATATTATTGTGTACTACAACTATTCTCCTTACTATATTTGACCTACATTTTAATCTGTTCCCTGTTCATTTTTAAATATTATTATGTTGTTTTGTATTTATGTGTCGCTTTGGACAAAGGCGTCTGCTAAATCCATAACCATAACCATAACCATAACCTATGTTAATAGTGTTGAGCTCAGACCTATGGCTCAGGCCTATGTTAATAGTGTTGTTGACTATTTCATTTCTAAAGTAGTGGTCATGCTTGACTGTACAGTATAGTGTGATATAAATACTGTTTCATGGTGTAATGTCAAATGCTCTAAAAGAACATGAATATTCTTGCCAATTTCTCTATGAATAAAATCCTGTAAGTGGCAGAAAAAAAAGTGACAATTTCAGACAATAAGTACAAAGTCCGTGTGCAGTTTGTGTGTCCCTGTGTCCTGAGTCCGTGTGCAGTCTGTGTGTCCTGAGTCTGTGTGTCCTGAGTCTGTGTGCAGTGGCCCGAGAGTCCATCCAGAGCAGCAGAGCATGAGCATTTCAGACGCATGACCAACAGCCGGACGGACGCTGACGCCCAGTCAATACAGATGTGTCAACAGCTTTGATATCGATCACCAAAGAGTGGAACAAATCACCATCAAAACCCTCGTCAGAAGAAACCCACGTGTCCACCCAACGGGCACTGCCAGCCATCAGAAGAAACCTACGTGTCCACCCAACGGGCACTGCCAGTGTTTACTTGGCTCTATATGTTCGCTCACATGCTTGGATTTGCTTGACCTACTGATATACTAACTGACAGATTTGACGGCATTATTTACAGGTCTCTCACTCTTCCTGATTATTTACAGGTCTCTCACTCTTCCTGATTATTTACACTCTTCCTGATTATTTACACTCTTCCTGATTATTTACACTCTTCCTGATTATTTACAGGTCTCTCACTCTTCCTGGTTATTTACACTCTTCCTGATTATTTACACTCTTCCTGGTTATTTACAGGTCTCTCACTCTTCCTGGTTATTTACACTCTTCCTGATTATTTACACTCTTCCTGGTTATTTACAGGTCTCTCACTCTTCCTGGCAAGCAAAGGAACATGACACACAACAAATGATCTTATCATCACAGACAACACAGCCTTGATCTGAGAGCTCGTGTGTGTTTAGTGCGTAGGCATTTTGGATACACTGACCCAGGACATGTGCACAACACATACGTGACCCTCTTTATGTGTTGGTGTGTGTACTTGTGCGTGTATGGGTGTGTGTGTATGTGGGGGGGGGGGGGTAATGTAGGAGTGCATGCACATCTATATATTTCAACAGGTGCGGGGTAAAGACATATATGCACACTGTCACTGTACATCTTCGTCGGGTACATCCTGTGTGTGTGGGTGTATGTGTGTGTGGCCATGTGCTTTTTGGAGTAACTTGGTCAACATGTCATGCGGAGTCACTGTCCCATATCAGCTAGATTAGTCATCAGCCTGTGCAACCCACGCCATGTTACTGAAAGACCGATGCAACTTTGTCTGAACAACAAAAACCCATTGAGCTTCTTCATGTGTGAGTTGCATTGCATCATCACTTGAAGATAACATGCCTGCAATGCAATCATCTTGTTGATACTACACGCTTCTGGGTCTTTAGCTGCCAATTGCTGCTCCCAACCCTCCGGCATTTTAATGCACAGGGATTCTACGGAAAGACCAGCAAAGGTCACATGTTGAAGTGCTAAATATGTATGTAAACTGTTTAAAGATCACATAATTTAAACCATGACAAATGACAAAGGCCAAAAAAATCACAAAGTCAAAACAAGACAAGGAAATGCCAGGGCAGCTATTATGCTCCATTCTGGTTCTCTGGTTTCACGAGAATAGATTGGTGTTTCTGCAACAAGCAACAGGCAACAGGCCTGAAAGATCAAAAGGAAGTCTTTTTCTCACTTCCATTCCATTCCATTGGGGAATCACACAACGTCATGAATGATGACTGGTGATAAACATTTCATAACTCCCCTACCACCACCACCACCACCACCTAGCCTGGCCTTCAGCACAGCACAAGCCCTGCAGGGACAAGCACATTCTTCTGTCAGCAGTGCATCTTCAAGCGTCACCATCGACAGCCACAATGAGAGCCATGTGCACAGGCTGCAGACAAATTGAATTGTGGCAAATAAAATCTGTGGAGGCTGAAATTAGACGGCCCATTTAAACAAGGCCGGGGCGGCAGCACCTCCTGAGAATGCCCCGGCCCTGACCACATCACGCTTCAGCGGAGCTAATGGGCCTGATGGGTTTATTAGTGCCGTCGCTGGTTAGAAAAGGGTCAACGCCGGGTGACCGCAGTAGAGAATAGCCATACTTTGCCATAAGTCTCCTAATTCTTAAGAAGGTTTGACATAGGAGCGTTGAAGAGAAGTGCTAACTAATATGTATGTAAACTGTTTAAAGATCACATGTTGAAGTGCTAACTAATATGTATGTAAACTGTTTAAATATCACATGTTGAAGTGCTAACTAATATGTATGTAAACTGTTTAAAGATCACATGTTGAAGTGCTAAATATGTATGTAAACTGTTTAAAGATCACATGTTGAAGTGCTAACTAATGTGTATGTAAACTGTTTAAAGATCACATGTTGAAGTGCTAACTAATATGTATGTAAACTGTTTAAAGATCACATGTTGAAGTGCTAAATATGTATGTAAACTGTTTAAAGATCAGATGTTGAAGTGCTAACTAATATGTATGTAAACTGTTTAAAGATCACATGTTGAAGTGCCAACTAATATGTTTGTAAACTGTTTAAAGATCACATGTTGAAGTGCTAACTAATATGTATGTAAACTGTTTAAAGATCTCATGTTGAAGTGCTAATGAATTACCCTGGAAATCCAGAGTTCTCGCGAGAGCACAATGGAATTGACCGATCCCAAGCCCCTCCTCCCATTGTCAGTCCCATAGTTACTGTTGCTAAGTCGGACAAGTTTGCAGGAAAGTGTGCGAGAACGCGTGTTCAACATGGGGACGCAGCACCCCCATTTAGCCGAGTGCAACAGTGTATGCTGGATTTCTGGGCGTCAAGTAATCTTGATATATTCAAAAAACAGAGGCCAGAAAGGCCTTCAGTATGCAGATGGACACATTCACAATGTCTGCTGTTATCAACGAGGTGGAACACCACAAATTGAGGACAAACAAATCCGGTGTCGTGGATCTTAATGGGATGCATGTTAACTGGGGATAAACAATTAGCACGTTATCACGAGCAGGTAGTTTACCTTATTTGCTGCAGATGTGACTGATTCAATAAACAGGTCTGTGCAAAAATATGGTGTTGACGTGTCTATAACAAAATCTAACCATATTTCGAGGATTAATAGAGGCGGGACCAAGTGCTGATCCAAGTTCCCACGCAACTTGGGAGAGTGACTAGCCAAGCAGCTCATGTTGGGGAGGTGGAGAGATAGCTTCTCTTCGGTAGGCCGATAGCCTACTTATTATTTTGAATGGCTGCTTTAGAAGGAAGAGTTCAAATAAACATGATACAAGTGTATTGAAAAGAAACCACTCCGAGTTCAAACCCATGCCTATCACGTTTGACATATCTGCAGTTTGCAGACGTGATATGTCTTGCACTAGACTTGCCCGCTTATGCTATAATTAATTTAAACGTGGGCAATGTAGTAGCCTAGGTCTAATATGGGCGATTTCGAGACTGCATAGTTTTGAGTCTGCACATGATTCGATCTTTAGAAGACATTGGCTATCTCTCGTTCAGCCATCAATAATGCATCGCAGTATAGGCTATTATTGCGTTTGTTGAAAAAATGATCATTAGCTTATTTCTGTGAACAGTCTTCTATCCCAAGTTAAACATGGCAAGGTAGCAAAGCTGAAAGTATTCTTGTTGTGTGTAAGGCGATACGTGATTGAAGGTGTATTCTTTTGTGCGTCTTCCAATCGTATGAATATGCGAGTTCAGTTCCTGCAAGGTAGGTATAATTTTTTGCGTAGGCTTATGTTGTCGTTTCATCAGTGGAAACCAGATTTAGTTATGTTTTTGTGTGTAGCCTAGTTATCAACACAAATAAAGGGAACATTTTCGTACACACTCAGATTTCTTTACTGAAAAGTAGCAGCCTATCCAAAGTTATGCAAAGTTAGGCCTATGTGTGTTAACGTTTCACAAGGTCAGGATATCGCATGTCACTTCTACAAGTATCCCAGGCTTATCTTTGAACCTTTTTGAGCTCTTTAGTTATTTAGTTACTTAAGCTACTCGCAAAAGAAGCATTATAGCATTCGCATAACTGGCGTATTGTCACACCGAATGGCCACTAGAAAATTCAAAATTGACCGAGGTTGACCGAGGTCCTCCGAAGTCCTCATTGTGACATAGCAAAAGGGGGCGGGGCTTGGGATCGGTCAATTGTCTCTGCGAGACACTCTGGCAATGAGCAATGATGCACGTTACTTTTACCCCAACATTCCGGGAACCAGCTAAACTGATGAAGACAGCGCTGCAACGTTGGAGGACAGTACACATTGGTTGTAGTGTTATCCAATCGCGAAGTCCGAAACCATTCAGAGTAAACATGGTCTGTTATCCAATTGTGTGCAGTGAGATTTTTAAATGCATGCTTGTTGCCGCCCCTCGAGTTGGGCCACATTGTTCTTTGCCAGACCCTTAATTTTTCTAGATTATCAGGGTCTACTAACGAATATGTATGCAAACTGTTTAAAGATCACATGTTGGAAGTGCTAACTAATATGTATGTAAACTGTTAAAAGATCACATGTTGAAGTGCTAACTAATATGTATGTAAACTGTTTAAAGATCATATGTATGTAAACTGTTTAAGGATGACATGTTGAAGTGCTAACTAATATGTATGTAAACTGTTTAAAGATCATATGTATGTAAATTGTATAAGGATCACATGTTGAAGCTGTCGTATGGTATGTTTTGTGTACTCTGTACAAGGCATGTTAACTAAATGTTTGATTTCATTACTGTCAATAAAATGAAGCGAGTCTTCCAAAGATATAGAGGTTGTTTTTACAGTAGGTCAACCAAGGAGCAAATGCACCTTCATCACCTGGAGGCGAATGTACCTTTGTGCACCACCATTGCAAAAGTATTTGCTGATTAATATCTGGGGAACAAATAATAACTAAGAGAACAAATTAAGGGTAGGTCAAACAAGCTGGTTAACATAGGGTGGTCAAACAAGCAGCAAACCCATAAGCTGCTCAGGCTGGTTTACTCAGCAGGGTGTTACTGGCATGTAAATAAATAGACAGTTGTCTTCAAAGTTTCATTGCTCATTGTTTATGTCTTTGACAAATATGAAAAATAACTTTTAAAACACATCATCTTTGTTAGAAAATCTTGCCTGTGATCTGTTTTAATATTGAAACCCTTAAATATTAAATATATTTTCAGACCAAGGACCACTTAACCAAAAACAAAAAAACTCACGGACCACCTAGCTAAAAAAAAGAGTAGACCTACTTCAACGATATATTACACAATATGTGTACTCACTGAACCACCTTGCTTATTGTTTCAGAGGATTCATATGATTTAAACTGGCACCGCTTACATAGGCAGTGTTGCAGAAATGTTTGGATTTACATACAAGTTGGTTCAATATTGCAAACAACTCATCTATATTCTATTTTACCACGTCTGCTCGCGGACCACTTGGGATAGTTTGCGGAGCACCAGTGGTCGCCGGACCACACTTTGAGAAACAAAAGGTTCCAGGGCTCCGATGCTGTGGGCAGCTGTACATGTGAGGTGTGGATTTGATAGATGTAACTAGATTATCGGAGTAACAGAGGAGGCGCCAGAGTGACCCCCCCCCCCCCCCCTCCCCCCAGGCTGCGGTGAGTATCAGGACTCAATGGGCCTTGTGTGTGTGTGCGTGTGTGTGCTCTCCAGACACTCAATAGCACACGGGTCGCAAACGGCTGACAAGAGCTGTATTGACGTTCTTTAAAACAGAGGGTGACAGAAAATGTTTTTGCCATTGAACGCATTCCTCGTTTTTAACTGTAAATCAATTTCAGCACAATGTTGGCCTTTCCACTCAATTAGGCAGGGAGTCGCAGACATATGGGACGATATCAATTTGCGGTTCTGAAATAATTGAGGGTCACAGATATTGGTCATCCACTAGAACACGGCAGCATGGAGCAAAGTCTTACTTCATGATTTCAATATCGCCTTCTGCAATCTGTGTGTGTGTGTGTGTGTGTGTGTGTCTTACTTCATGATTTCAATATCGCCTTCTGCAATCTGTGTGTGTGTGTGTGTGTGTCTTACAATAACAATAAAACAAAACATGTCAAATATGAAGGTGAGTACTGCAATCTGTGTGGTGTGTGTGTGTGAGAGGTTCAGCACACATGCATAGGTCAAAGGTAAGACAGTTTTGGGGCTGCCATGTTGCCCCTCAGGACACACACACACACACACACAACACATCACATCGCGTGCTCTTCCAACCATGACGGGGCTTGACTGAACTTGCAGCCTGAGCTGAAAGCCAAGTACAATATGATCAGAGTCCTTATCTGACTGCACACACACACACACACACACAGGGGCGTCGCCAGGCGATTTTACCGGGCTTCAGCCCGGGGTAAATTGAGCTCAGCCCGGGTAGCCAAAAAAATGTTATTTAACTTTTTTATTTCGTTGTGCATTCTATCCCTCGTAGCCTGTTAGAACAAGGAATCCCGAACACTAAACTCTGACAAGGAGAAGCAGAACGGGCGGGGCGGGGCTGGGGATGGGTGGAGAGCGGCAGAGGGTCGCTTCGCGGTCTGGTCTGTGGAATCTGTGCTCTCAACTAACGTTACTGCTGTCAACTCACTGGGTGGTGCAGCGTCCTAGGTTGCAGTACGTGGAGAAAGCAGACGTGACATGGCCACCAATAAACAATTGAAACTGTTTGGCTTTTTCAAACGAAAGGCAAAGGGTAAGAATTCATGTTTGCAAACTGAAATATAAGCTTAGTCCTGTCCGACCACTCCATAAAGGCCAGCTATTAGTGTTGTTTACCTATCCTATCGCTAGCTGGCTAGCAAGCTATCATTAGTAAACACTAAGCAGGAGTCAAAATTAACTTTTTGAAATGTGAATATCTACAGTGCCATTCACTATCTTGAATAAATTGACTGACAAATGAAGTGGCAAAATTCACCCACCATTCAATAGGTAATCCGTATTTTCTGTCTGAAATCTACCAACTTCAATATTTACCAGCATTTGTCTGGTGCAATTTATTTGCTAATTCCTTCAACAAGTTATTCCTTCTACAAGTCCTTCACACTAATTCTGCTAATAAGCTAAGCAAGCATTAGGCAAGGCACCTGGTCAGGTTAATTGGCACGACTCATTTCAGTGCTCGTTTTGAGAGAGAGAGATTTATTACACTCAGCTCTAAATAACTAAATTTAGCCAGAAGGGCTAAATGCTTTCCCCGTTGTTGAACATTTGTACTGATGTTCTGACGAGCAGACGAGGATGTTACACTCTCTAACACTATAGCAAAAAATAGCAGTTTTGATACACAGTAGGCCTGCAATGTAGGATTTTTTCGTAAGGGAGATGTTTTAACAGTGACAAACTATAAACCATTAAATATCTAGAGGGGGCTGAGACAGCTTTTATTCACCCTGTAATGAGCCATTTAACCATCAAAGTGATTACAAAGCTGATGACAAACATAAAACAGCATTGAAAAACCCAAGAATGATGGGAATGAACATGTTCCATGGGAATGTGTTTAAATGTCCACTGAAATGTATGCAAATGCCCTATGCATAAGCAAAGGATTTGTAATTAGAGCTGGACATTGCAATCTCAAAAGTTCTTTGTATCCTGCAATGTAGTATAGTATGTTTTTGTTGGTTTGCCACACACTGATCTGATTCCATGATTTTATAGAGGGTAGCTGTTTGTTTTCTCTCTCTCTGTGTGTGTGTGTGCAATCCCATTTTAACATCAAACATTTTACTGTCTTTTTGGTAGATCTCTGGCATAGATCAAACAACAAAAGAGCAGTCAGGTGATGGAGAGAGAAGGGAGATCAACAGAAGGAGGTGCAGAACATTTGCTTAATGATACATTACATGCAACCTCACACTTAAACGTGTATGTACCTAGTAATTCAATAATAAATAATTTGGGCAGTCTAATGTAGTCTGTTGTCTACTATAATAACACCTTTTATGTACTGTATATGTATATATAAAAAAAAATCCTCAGCTAATCTTTACATTTACATCCGGTCCAGCCCAGATTGTCCTGAAAGTCTAGAAACGCCCCTGCACACACACACACACACACACACACACAGTATTCCTCTCTCTCTCTCTCTGTCAGGACGACTACAAGAGAATGTTTAAAACAGGGACCAAATCAAGCGGAATGTGAGGAGCATCCTGACGCCTGATTGGTTAATCACCCTAATGCCTGATTGGTTAATGGATCTGGTCACAGTAGGCCCATTACAGCAGCAATATAAATCGATCACACATGTGTAAAATTCCCACAGACACATAATGTGGCATACTAAATACACACATAATGTGGCATACTCTCTGATAAGTACACACATAATGTGTGTGTGTGTGGTGTGTGTGTGTGTGTGACAGTAGTTACTTATTTAGCCCTTATGTCCTCTAACTGTGTTACCCTGACGGAGAGACCCTTTGAACTATTTAATTGTAAGATTCTTTAAACTATTTAATTGTAAGATTCTTTAAACTATTTAATTGTATTAGGCACTGGGCACATTGGTGATTGTGCTGCTGCTGGCATTTCTAATAGTCTTTCCTCATGCTGAGTTATATTCTAAAGGCCCAGGAATTCAAGGAATTTTAAGAGTGTGTAAAAGAGTGACAACAAGTCACAGAGTTACAAACCATTACAACCAGTAACTAGCTTGATAAAGCCATTACAACCAGTAACTAGCTTGATCAAGCCATTACAACCAGTAAATAGCCATTAAAACCAGTTACTAGCTTGATCAAGCCATTACAACCAGTAACTATCCATTAAAACCAATAACTAGCTTGATCAAGTACTGTATAAAATATTCAGCTGTTATCAAACATGATTAGAAAATCTTGCATATTGCAGGATTCCCACTTGTTTTAAGCTGCGGTGTTCTTTAGCTTTAGAAGTGACATGGCGTCACATTTTCAACAGAGCTCTGTTGTGTTGTCAGCTGGCCGAGAGATGAGGGGTTTCCACATTTCCCAGATCTACGCGCACATTCTCATTACCTAAACGTCCCCGGTCACAAGGGGTTGTTTGTGCAGCTAAATCACAACACCGGGTCAAGGGGACAGCGACCAAGGTTGTGCAAACACACTTGAACAAGCAATTTGCACATGTGTGGACTGGACTATCCCACCGAGTGAAAACTCTTGAGACAAAGCCTCGGTTCAAAACTGATCCTGAGTCAGTTGATAAATGGAATATTACTGTTCACTATTCCTAGGATATTGCAGTCCTTCACACAATGCCTTTACATTAAAATAAAGACAAGTCCTTCACACAATGCCTTTACATTAAAATAAAGACTTTTTTTTTAATAACCACTCACCCTAACATGGAAAAATAACAAAATGTTTATTCCAGACCAGAGTAATCACACAGACTATAGCCCAGGGACTGCAATGATCACTTTCTAATTTAAAACCATGAACCTGCAGGGAGAAGGAGAAGCAGCCTCAAGCCCAAGACGTGATAATCCCGCCCTCTGTAAGACCCTCTGGTTGCCTTCAATTAAAACAGTTGCACACACTGTACACTTAATGTCTGGAGAATTGGTTAATAGCAAAAACATCTCAATGTACAAGAAGCTCAGTCTCTCCCTCTCTCCCTCCTTCACACGATGCATTTAGATACAACACGTCCTTGAATAGCCACCCACCCCAACATGAAAACATAACAACATGTTTATTCCAGAGTAATTGCACATACAAAGACTACAGCCCAGGAACTGCAATGATAACTTCCTAATATACCACCGGGCCAGAGACCCGATTTCCCCTGCAGGCTTGAGGGAAGGAGGGAGATGAGTTCAGCGCTGCCTGTCTGAGGTGTCCATATTTCCTCTTCCTTTGGGAATCTACGTACCATTCAGCTTTCCAGCTTTGCTACCTGAGAAAAGCTGCCACTGGAGAAAACCTGCTCTGCGGCATTGCTTTCCAAGCACAATATAACCATGCTCTGTTAACCAAACAATAACTGTGTTTAGCTGTTGTTCAGGGCCTCTAATTATGGGTATTGTTGACAAAGCCACTTTTTCAGACACAATATGACACCCACGGCTTTGTGTCTCAGAGAGAGTTTCTGAACATCTTTTTGATAATGTGTGAAAAACTGCCTGAAGGCGATGATCTCTACACTCATGCTCACCATATCACTTACTCAGCTTGGTCAGCATACAACAAAACAAGGTGTGGAGAGAGAGCTAGATACACATATCTTACTAGAAGGGACCTAAGTGAGGGACATTGTTAAAAAAAAAAAAAACTTGAAGACCCAGATCAGAGGTTCACACCCTATACACCTGGACAGCTCCTGGCCCACAGTCAGAAATCATGTGATTGATTTGAGCATTTAGGGCAGGGGTGGGCAAACTTTTTGGCTCAAGGGCCACATTGGGTTTTGAAAACTGGCTGATAACCAAATGAAATGCTCGGCGGGCCGGATGAAAGTGCTTGGCGTGCCGGATCCGGCCCGCGGGCCGCAGTTTGCCCACCCCTGGTTTAGGGTGAGCTGGTTAATTAGTTTCTCTGGGGATTTGCAACAGCTACAAAACACTTGAAAACTCTTTGTTCTCTGATCAAGACTTCGCAAGCTGAAACATCGCTAGAAAAGCCAGTTGCTGGTTTAAACTCTCTTAGATTGATTGACAGGAACATCAAAGGGACCTCTGACAGTTCAAACCAACAGCTCAGAGCCAAAACAGAAGAGGTGAGGATCACAAAATCCCTTCAACATCAACCTTTCATAGCAACACAGATCATGTTTCATGACTCTAGGTGAGACACCCTGAGACACAGCCAGCGCGTCCTCTCTGGGATCTCAGACTGTCAGGCGCATTATAATCTCGATGAGGGACTTGTGATTCATCACTCACTACATGCTTGTGTGCAGGAAAACAGAAACAATGTGGCTGAAGCAGACAGACAGGTCAGAGTATCAACGCAGCGAGCTTCACGTTGGAGGGTCTTCGGTTCATCGCCGGCTGAGCCAAAACAATGAAACCAGAGACGACAGAAAACAAACCACACACACACACCACAACGATGAGTGCTCTTGGCAGAGCTGTGTGTGTGTGTATGTGTCTGTGTGTGTGAGAGTGTGTGTGTGTATGTGTGTGGGAGAGTGTTTTTAACAGGGTAATCCTCCTCTAGAGAACCCCCAGCCACTCTCATTGACTCATTTTCATGACAGTCTCCACAACAAGGGCTCTTAAATACTGTGCACTTGAGCGAATCTAATTCAATCAATAGGTCTTCTGTTAGAACAGTGTCGTCATGACAATATCAATTAAAACATGGAGATATGTAGGAGCACAAAGTAATTCTTTAAAAGCTGCCCATAATCTGGGCTTTTTTAAAAACAAGAAGCCGGTACCTTGATTGACACTTATGATGCTGAGGGAGTGAAAGTGCTGAGGGGAGGCGTAACCATGACAATGACTGACATCAATTATCGCACCATCAATTAAGCTTCAGCCAGCAGAACGCCATCGCTCATCAAATCCCTTTTTTCTGGTATGATAACAAAAAAACCTACACATGTCAGCAACTTCTAATCATCCCTGAACAATCGCCCATCTAGCAAGGGAATCCTGGGAGGGGGGCTTTAAGTGAAAGGAAATGCTTCATCAGCCTCTCTACAACTGCAGAGTTCCTGGAGGCTCTGGGCTTGCCATAATCACGACTGAAACCCATGGGGCAATGTACAGCTCACTGTGGGGCTAAAATAGATTTGATATTCCTTCAACTGAACTGGTCTCCCTCAGGCTGAGATCAAAACTATTTCAGAGCCTCTGGAAATCGCCTTGTTAATGGAAAGGCTTTAACAGATAGAGTGAAAATGATTTCTCGATTTCTCTCTCTCTCTCTCTCTTTTATATACACAACAACGGTCTGTTGGTGTAGATATCCCAGCACATGTCCCATATTTTACCCAACAAGAACCATCTTGGCCTGACGTTTGGGGCATCCCTGCAGCTCAGCCATAACCCCACCAGGTCATAGCTCCCAACAAAGCCCACTGTCCACCCCAAGAAAGCAAGCCCAGGAATAGACGTGTAGTGGGGGTCTGTGCTGGTGAGGAGCGGGCAGTGAGGGGAAGCACATGGACACACGGATGGCCATCTGCTTTGATGCTGCTTGCTCAGGGTGCAGACAAAGGCTGGGCAAGCACCCCTGGTTTTTCGGGGGACTGCCCGATTATAGGGGCGCGCAGGGCTGGACAGACAGGCCAGTGGCCACACGGTGAGCCAACAGCCTTTCAGACACACCATCTGGCATCTGGACACAGATCCAGCTTTATCCAAACACACCAGACTGAAAAATATTAGTGTGTATGGAGTTCTGTGGTTTATGCAGGTCTTGTTAAAGTCCATGACACATCAGGTCTATCAGACACAATTTAGGAGAAGATGGCTCAGAAATGCAGACTTTTTGTTGTTGTTTGTGTTCTCAGTATCATTTAACTTCTCAATATCATACACAAGGGGTCTGGAGCACCTGTCTGTGGTTTTGCTTCTTAGTTTTCATTTGGATGGTAGTTTCCAATTACCTTTGTGGTGATAATGTGGTTTGGTCTCTTAAAACTGGCTGCTGTTTTAACCAAACACCAGCCACCTCCAAGCTGTTATCTAAGATTAAGTTCGAAAGTTAGCTTTTCGCACTTAAATAGTAGCCTAATAATAATAATAGTAAAACGTCCGTGGACTACAAATAACTAATACAAAGTCGGCTTCTGGACAAGTCTAAACTAGGCTAATACGGGCGATTAACTTAATGCGTAACATTAAATGAAACGTTATATTCTACAAACACGTTTTTGCAGAAAAAAAACAAAAGAAACAAATCCCAACACATCCCTTTGATACGGGACAAGACAAACATGCGCACACATGAGATAGCGCGGGGAATAGTTAGACGAGCTTACCTTTCTTCTCCGCCAAAACAAAGCCACTCAAAGATATCAAAGTAGCGAAGAGGACTCCAGCCAACAACTGCATTGTGTTTCTTCTCATTATTGTAGTTGTTTTCCTCTATAAACTCGTATCCTCCATACTTCTGGTCAAGTATACTTCGGAAAGATTCAACATCTAACATGCGATGTCAGCGAGTTGCAGGTGGGGTATCGGCCGCAGGCGCTCCAGGGGATTCTTCTGTCATACAAGAATGGCACCGGTTGAAGTAGCCTATAGACTTACCGCGTGACGTTTTCGGGAGGGAGGATACACAAGCACGCAGAGCCGTGTTGAATGAGCAAATACCGAATACGGTGGTTACCACGTTTGCGGAGCTCTGTATTGATTGAGTAAACTATGCTGTAATAGGAACCTCAGCCGGAGATTTTGTCAGTATTTGTGACAAAGTTTGTAACAGAAAATGACAACCGGTAGACTACGTAGCCTAGTCTACAGCAAGTAATATGTTGTGCGCTATGTTCATATGAGGCACGGTCTAAGCCCTGCCTATATGTAAAACCCGGCCGGGGATGTCTCGTTTGTTAAACAAATCTTCTCAAACTGTCATTTGATTTGATTTCAACTGATTTCAACTCTTTGCCAGTTTTCGCTCCCTAAGGACAAGTAAAAAGAGGCAGGCCTAGGAAAAAGTATCTTTTGCTGTTTCGTCTTTCACAATGAAAACAATGAAGAAACATTTAGCCTAATCTTGAAGGAAATCAAATTTATTCTGAGAAGAAAATGGCATCATAAAGAAATGCACAGAGGCTATTTTTAAAAAAAAATAAAAACACAAATGCCACACTTATTTTCACCCTTAGACAATCTTATTAAAATGTTGCTGACATCTTTTTTTAATTAGCCTACTCTGCAGTTCTTAAATAAACTTTCAAGGAATAATCCATGACTTCCTGTTTCATAATATGAACTGGAAAGGTGAAAATATGCAAATAAGAGCAGTGACCTCATAGGGAAGGGCTATGGGAACAATTCCATGTCTGTAAACACAAATGTGTAGTTTAAACGATAATTAAGAGGTTTCAGTCAAATGCAACTGTTGCAAACTTGCCTGGAAAAGGACCCAAGTTCATGTTGCCTTAACAGTGAGGAGGATGGTATCAGTGAGGAGGATGATAACAGACAATTCCCTAAATATGACTGCTGGAGAGACACAGATAAAAGGAGCATCTTGGGGTCATCACGTCTGAAAATCCCATTAGAAGTGACCTCCATGCTAACAGATTATCCAAAAGGCATTTCAGGAAAAAAGTTATAAATGTAAATGACTGGAGTTGTTCAATGCAGCTGCCTGGTTCATATTTTATGGTAAGATGAAAAGAACATTAATTAAGCTTTTTTTGCCCAGCAAGCATTCAAGGTGGACGCGGCGTAAATAAGACTACTCCATGGCTAAGTATATAGTGGAGGGTCTGTGATGTTCTATACTGTAGGCCTGGGCCACGAGAACCTCATTAGAACGCATGGCATCATCGACTAAATACCTGAGAACCTCATTAGAACACATGGCATCATGGACTAAATAAGTGAGAACCTCATAAGAATGCATGGCATCATGGACTAAATACCTGAGAACCTCATAAGAATGCATGGCATCATGGACTAAATACCTGAGAACCTCATTAGAACGCATGGCATCATGGACTAAATACCTGGGCATCTCAAATGGCATCATGGAATAAATACCTGGGCATCTCAAAGCAGAATCTGGATGCCTCTGCCAAGACAACTGTGGGTCATGATCCATAGGATGACCTACATCAACACAAAATGGCTTACTGAACACAAAACAAGTTTCTGAGATGGTCACTCAGTCCCCTGATCTGAACTCCATAGAAAACCAGTAGGGCAAGCTTAAGGGAGCATGCACAAGAAAGGGCCGAGGAATCTGGACGATCCAGATATTCTGTAAAGAGGAATGCTCTCAAATCCCCTGCTCCCATGCTCTAACTGTATAAGATGTTATAGGAGACTTAGAGCTCTTTTATTGGCAAATGGAGGCTTTACAGAGAATTAAATTAAATATGAGTGTGCCAGTAATTGTATCACTTGTGTTTTTGTTAAAAATATTTATTTCTTTGAGGGTTTTCTTCTCAGACTGAATTTGCTTCCCTTCAGGGTTGAATTTATACCCATTTTGAATCATCTTTTCCAGGGGTGCCAATCAAGGTGGAAGGCTCAGTATACAGGGGAACTTGAATATGATCAATAAAGTATCTATCTATCTTTAACTTGTTAGAGGTTTATTGCAACATTGGGATAACAAAATCTGAAAACATATTTCACCCTTCCAACCTATGGCTGTCACAGGCTAAAGCACCCCTCTGCTATTACCTTGGCAACAAGTCAACACGTGTGGTGCTTGATCTTTTTAGTCTGTTCAAAATGTATAGAGGAACTTACCAGAGACGCTAAGTAACATTTTAGCTGTGGCCTTCATACAGTACAAGGTTCCATTAACAATGGGTTCACAATGGCACAAGTAACATCCAGCGTCCAGGTTTCTTGTACAATTTACTTTTCTGTTCATTTCTGCACAAAAGCACTTGTGCAAATCAGGATCAGAGAAACGGTAACATGGGTGACATGTTGGCAAATCAAAACTAAATTCATGTTTTCTGAATGGCTTGTGTGTATTCAGGCATAAACATATTTGTCCTGCCTCATAAATTGCCATGATAGGTGACATTTATGATTGTGTTTAACTGTTTTAACCTAAAACAAACAAAAACAGCTCTTTGGGCAGTCATCACCAGAACTCTGCTGCCCCCTCATGGCCATGTCATGCCAAAGCCACAGTGTGCCAGTGTCCCTAAACGCAGAGCCGCTGCTCATAAACCTCTGAAGTTCGCCTACAAAAAAGAACCAATACGGCCATCTTTGCCCATATAAGGAGATCCGGTTATTAATTGAAGCTAACTACCTATGGCAAGTTGCATTGCAAGTTAGGTCTGGGGTAGCAAAAAACTAAATGTGCCCGCCTTCACATACCGAAGATCACAGTATCCACTCAAAGGCAGAAGACAAAAGCGTGTTCAGGAAAACGCGAGAGTTTAACAGGTGCGATAATTCAAAATCCCCATGTTATTTTCCATAGGAAAAATCACCAGATACCGAATGTCAAAGATGGCAGCTTTTTTGTAGGTGAACTTCAGAGGTCTATTACAGTTCCACAGTATGTCATTTGCCATTTCAGCCCTATGGCATGTGGGTTGGGTTGGTTTCTCCAGTCTCCAGGGGGGGATTTAAGATAGTCTTGGTAGTGTATAGGTCTAATTGAGTGCCTGTCACTTTAAGACGTTTGAGGGAACCCTTGCAATTGTAACACAGTTGAAAGGCTGCTGATGTGTGGATGCAATTCATAACGTTTTCTACATAGTTAAAATAAAGGTTCCTACTTCTCCTTGGGACAAGCCCTTTTGAATTTTGGAAAACACTTTTCCATTTACATCGGGATTTTGCAAACATTCAGTGTCAGAGTCAATAAAATGAGCCCTTCAACGAAATTGACAAGCAGCTGTAAGTAGGCTAAGCATGCTAAATTCGACATCCAAACAGTATTCTAACGTTAGTTTTGATAGCCTACTGCTTGATTTCATAACTTAGTTTAGTCTCTTCAATGTAGCCTACTAAGTTATGTTGTGATAAGGCCTTAGCAGAGTTCACTTCAATGCAGCAGTTTTGAACAAATTTGCGCAGCATGGTCACGATGCTAAGCGGATTTAATAGCAATTTAGCCAGACGGATTCTATGCAATGCTTCTATGTGGCAACAACAATCCTTCAACAATCGTGAATATTTTATGAAATACACATGCAGTGGAATTGTGCTGCGGGCTACGAGAGAGAGCGGGGCGGAGCAAGGAAAGGCTGCGTGCGTAAAAAGCGCACCTTATATTTAAATTAAATTAAACAAAACATAGAATATTCATCTGTGGCGGACGATTTTTATTTCGTGACGCCCCGCCACAGATTAGTCAATGTATGGGAAACACTGGGCCATACACGTTCCAGCATGCAAAAGGCTTCAAATATGCAGCCTAACCTCTCTAAAGTGTTACTTCATGAGGGTTCAAATATGCAGCCTGACGGCTCCCACACACAGCTGCGTTCCGTCAACGCATTCCAGTGGGTGTCCCGGCGGTAGCTATGCAAATGACTTGAAGTAAAACCGTAATGTGATTGGTTGGTGCCGTCCGTAGATTGGCTTGATTGGCCGGTGCCGTCTGTCGGTGCAGCAACAGCTGAACTCCTCAACGCGAGCAGCGGGAGAAACGCGACGCGACGGACCCACAATTCAGTTCGGCAACGGATCACGTGAGCCCATTTAAAGTGAATGGGATTCTCCAGCAACGCGATGCACGCAGCTGTGTGTGGGAGCCGTAACCTCTCTAAAGTGTTGCTGCATGAGGGTTCAAATATGCAGCCTAACCTCTAAAGTGTTACTGCATGCATGGAAGCCATTTGGCTCTTCAATCTGTCCATAAGCCAGTGTAAATGTTACAAATGCTCACAAGGTCCAAAACACACAACATCTCATTCACCTTTATTTCTTGTATTGCCTATTCAGTCCACGTCATTCATTCCAAATTTACACATCAATATCACTAATACTCAGAAGATTTTAAAAAATGTACAAGACACAGAGCGGTCTTATCATTCAAAAGAAAAAAAACAAATCAGACCAGCACCCTCCCACTGAATTAGTTCAACATGGTAAAAAGGCTAATGTTGAAAAAACAAGACGCGTCTGCAGCCGGGACAGGAGACAGATCGATACCTGAATCCTTAGTTGTCTAACGGATGCCTTTGCTTGCCCACCACACAGTCACGTCTGCAAGCCAGAAGTTGCTACAGAAAGCAGATGTGGACGTCGCACCGTTGTGGACGTCGCCCCGTGAGTCAGCCCAGGACACGAGTCCTTCTGAAGGGCCAGTAGAGGGCGTTGCCTCTGGCAACAGTGGAAGGTACAGTGTACAAAAAAATTAATAGGTCTCGACAAATCAGAAGAAAATAAATTAACTGCATTTACCCCATTTGAACCCCCCTATACACCAGTGCTTTCTTCAGATAAAGGTTTAAAATCCTGACATCAAAGTAGTAATAATTCATCAAAAATGGGAACTTTGAAAAAAAAAAAAAAAAAAAGAAGGAGCTACACAAACTCACGGTCGTATGAGGCACCTCTAAGATATGGGGGCAAAAACGGGGGGAAAGAAACCAAAAGAAATCTCATCACAACCCAAAACTTACGCTTCTAGCAAGAGAGTTGGCATGAACAAGGAGCTGAATGCTGAACGTAGCAGTGCACTTCAGACGGCAAGTCAGAGCAGGGGTTTCCCTGTGGCCACTAGAGCGCCATGGCAACCGGCATGGACACCCATGGACTCAAGCACACAGAGGACCAGTGCAAACGAAAAATAAAAACAAAATAATTGCAAACATATCTGGGAGCACATCCTCAAGTTTAGTTGTTGTCGTTTTGCTTAAGGACCCTGACAGCATTGCGGAAAAGGTGAATAAGCCCTGAAGTACCAATCAGTGTCTACAGTTTTAACCTGTAAACTAACCATTTCAATTACCATGCCAAGATACCGTCAAAACAAACACAAAACAACAGGGCGAAAAAACTACCAAAAAAAGACCAAAAACAAACCTCTTTTCAAGGACAGAGGTCCAGCCTAAAGTTCATCTAATGGCATACTTTTTAAACTTCTCCCCCCAGCTCACAACGCTGTTGTACTTGTCCAGATTTGAAATTTAAATGTGTTATGATTGAGAGGGCAGTCTCTAAAAAGGGAGGCAGTAGGCTCTGTGTGTGTGCGGGCGCGTGTCTGTGTGTGTGTGTGTGCGTGTGTTTGAGATGGGGGAGGGGGGTTGAGACACCCTCCCCAGCGGTCATGAAGCTCAGTGCGGCCACAGAATCATGTGAGCCAACCAGCAGCTGGGCCAGGTGTGGCCTGGGTCCGGCCCCGGCGCGGCCACGAGCCCTCACTCGTCTGAGCCGGCCGAGCGCTTCTGCGTCCTCTTGCGAGGTGATCTCCGGGGGGAGGCCTTGTCTACAGGGCGGGGGGGGGGAGGGGGGGATGGGGGGGGGGGAGGGGAAGACAGATGGGTTAACATCACATCACATCACATCACACACGCACGCACGCCTGCCCGCACAAGACCACCCTTTAGGGGCCGTTCAGACCGACATGCTTTTTTGCTTCCCCATGGATTGCAGCGCACCATTGGGCGCACCTCGGGTTATTTTATATTATGTACACAGGCAATTTCTCCCTCGCATGTTTTAATGCTCACTCCTGCGGAATACTCGCATTTTGGAGGCGAACAAAGCATGTCAGTGTGAACATCGACTAAGTCACCTAAATCAAGCACGGGGAGTTTTCCAAATGACCATTAAGTCCATTGGGTGGACATGAACAATATAGTTATTACTAAGAAATGTTACTTATTGACTGCTGTCTGCCAATCCTAAACAGTAGCTGTGCTACCACTGTGAGAAAGGGAGTCTCACCTCTCCGGCTTTGCACTGAAGACACAGGCGAGGAAGAGGAGGAGGAGGAGAGAAGAGGAGAGAGAGAGAGAGAGAGAGAGAGAGAACGAGTGAGTGCCCCAAGCAAGAGACAGCAAGTGAACCATGTGGTTAGAACCAAAGCACACATGCAGACATTACAGAGGTATAGCAAAACAGCCCTAGGAGCACCATGCAGACATTACAAAGGTATAGCAAAACAGCCCTAGGAGCACCAAGCCCACTGAACCAGGAGCAGGAAGTAGAAACTGTTTCCTTTATAGTACACACCTCAATCACCTAATAGCTCTTCAAATCTGTAACAACAACCATCTATATACTATATTTAGTGTAAACTTGAGATTGTGAATTCAAAAACAGGAAAGTGCAACAAAAGGAAGCAAGAGCATTCAACCACTGCACAGACAGCAGATCACTGAGGACAATAAGAAGGGCGCTACACACACTATATACTGCCAAGGCTACAGTACAGGCAGCTGGGTAAGAGGCGTTCAGAATATGAAGTACTCAAAGGTCAAAGATGAAGGTCATGCTCAGGTGATGCCATTGGCTCTACTCACTGATCTGGTTCAGCGTCTCCTGAGGGATCCAGTCCATGTCCACGTCCCCGTGGCTAGAGGTGCCCATCTCCACTTTGGCCACCGGCCTTCTCCTCTGTGGACCGCACAGGCAGTTTAGGAGCAATCAAAACGCTTAGGAGCAATCAAAACGCTTAGGAGCAATCAAAACGCTAACTGGGAATTTACACAAGCAACACAGACACAATCAAAACGCTCACTGGGAATTTACACAAGCAACACACAGACACAATCAAAACGCTAACTGGGAATTTACACCACAAGCAACACACAGACACGTAAGAGTGAAACACAATGGACACTGCGTCTGTCTCTAACGTCACATTTATCCACGTGGTTTTCCGAACTGACACAGCTGTAATGTGTGTGTAAAGAGCTACTGGTGTAAACTGACACAGCTGTAATGTGCGTGTAAAGAGCTACTGGTGTAAACTGACACAGCTGTAATTATCTAATAATTTTACCGATAGACAGACAGACGGGCAACTGAGATACACTTGAAAAGCAGCTCTGGTGTAAATTACCAGGCAAACCTGATGCATCTTACTTATCCAAGTGGCTGAGATGAATGAACCTGACCTCGTCACAGCAAGCTACATATCCAAGTGGCTGAGATCACTCTGCCACAATACTGCTGCTACTACTACTCTGTCAGAAGGTTACGCTAGGACTATGTAAATATACAACACAGCTATCTCTATTTTTTGTTACTGTTTGAACCTGACCCGGTCACAGCAAGCTGCTGGATTCTCGCCCTGTCAAAACCTGCTGAAGGGTTTTTTTGTTCATTTCTGATGTGGCTAATAGACAGACAGATGTGGAATATTTCCATGACTCATCACAGGCCTTTGGTCCACAGGCACATGCATGTATTACAGAAAGCCCGACGTGCCAGACCTGCTGACTCATACGGCATTCTTGGGGCTACAGATGGGCCTCAACGGGCTCACAGAGGTGGCTTCACTGGGCCTTACAAGGGATACAAAACCCTCTGCATGTTTTAAACTTTCAACTTTTCACCTTTAAACTTTACACCTTTCACTCCTGTAGGAAAAACTGACGACAATGTGAGATTTTACATGCACCGTGTCTACGGCCAATTTTACGCTACATTTTGGTGATTAAAATGTTTTGACTGAACTCAAGTGCTCGCTGGGTTGGACGTAGTCTCCGAAAGCCTGTGCTCACATTAATGCCACATGCGATTGGAGGTTCACAAGGTGATGCGAGCCAATCGGAAAAGTCTGGCAGTTGCAGGACTGCATACAATTCTGCATATCAGGCAAGAAACCAGCTAGCTAGTTAGCTAGAGTGTTTTACAACAAACCAGTTAGCTAGAGCGTTTTACAACAAGAATGAGAGAAATATCATCTAAAAAGAAATACCAGGTGAAGTGCAGGTTTGCACACTGTTTTACAAGGGCCTGACCTCTAAACCCATCTAAAGCCATTTTGTACCACGTTCTGGCACGAATGCAGGTCAGCCTTAATATCGCCCCTGCAGAGGCATGAGACCAAGTCCAACCAGCGGTCACTGATCTGACGAGCAACCTGCAGGTCCTGTGTCTCATGTCTACCTCCATCATCTACAGAAACAGGGCTGCCTTAGCAACCTGCATGTCCTGTGTCATGTCTACCTCCATCACAGCTGCCTTAGCAACCTGCATGTCCTGTGTCATGTCTACCTCCATCACAGCTGCCTTAGCAACCTGCATGTCCTGTGTCATGTCTACCTCCATCATCTGCAGAAACACGGCTGCCTTAGCAAGCTTTCTTTTCATGCTCCTGTCCTGCCTGCCCTAAGGAACAATAGAATGATGGGTCACAGCCTGCACTGCAAACCAATCAGCAGCACACATGACATGACAGTTCAGAATGAAGCTTAACATTCTCTCATCATGACAGAGTGGGCGGCTCCTTGTGTTAGGTAGAGTAGTGATCCTGAGGTTATGGTGTGTTTGTGGATGGTGAGTGGCTGTTATAGAGTTGGAAGTGGTTATGATGTGTGTGGGTGATGCACGGTTGTGTTTCTACATGTGAGGGAGTGTGTCTTTTACCTTTCTTGACTCCAGCAACTGGTGAAGCCCAACGACAACCAGGAGTCCAAGACCACCGAGGAACACGTACATGAAGATCCTGATGAGGCAAGAGAAAAAAATAAGCTCAACATAACTGCATGCTTATGTGTAGCAACGCCCCCTAGTGGTGAAGAAAGAAATCTCAGGTTACTCCATAACACTTCCTCAAGGTTTATAAAGAAATCTCAGGTTACTCCATAACACTTACTCAGGTTACTCCATATATATATATATATATATATATATAGTATAAGTACAGCGTTTCCCCTACAATGTATTTAGCAGCGGCGCAGCTCCGCTTCTGGAATTCAAGCGCCACTGCAAAAAAGTTGCCTAACTGGGAAAAAAAAAAAAAAATGCAAGTGAACTTAAGGAACAGCTGCCGTTTGTTCAGGTTTGATGTCAACAAATAATAGTAGGCTAACGTTGAAGGCGCAGTCAGGGATTCCACAGGAGATCACGTTGTTTGTGTTTATGTTTAAGTTTATTAGCAGATGCAATTTTGTGCAAAAAAAAAACGTAGCCTACATTATGTTAACCAAGGAACAAGATTAAACACGCCAGCGAGGTAGCTCGCCCCTACCTTCAGTAGCCTATTCCCAGATGAATTCCACGCATTGTTTTGTTTTTGTTTGTTATACAGTCAATGCTTTCAAGCCCTGTGTTGCTAACATACCTAGGCTGTGAAACTAAGGTCTAGCCTATGGTGGGTTTAAATGAAAATGGAAAAAAATTCTAGGGGAAACACTGAAGTATATATACTCTTTATCCTGTGAGGGAAATTTGGTCTCTGCATTTATCCCAATCCGTGAATTAGTGAAACACACAGCGAGGTGAAGCACAAACTAATCCTGACGCAGTGAGCTGCAGGACTCGGGGAGCAGTGAGGGGTTAGGTGCCTTGCTCAAGGGCACTTCAGCCGTGCCTACTGGTCGGGGTTCGACCAGCAACCCTCCGGTTACAGGTCCGAAGTGCTAACCAGTAGGCCACGGCTGCCCAAACACCTACTCAGGGTTTATAAAGAAATCTCAGGTTACTCCATAACACTTACTCAGGGTTTTTGAAGAGCATTTTACTAAAATATAGAATTACAAAAACAAAACCACTAACTAACTCATCAGTGAAAAAATCCAATTACAAGATGGACACTCAGTCATGAAACTAAGAGCATTAAGGAAGTAGAAAGCCTTCACATACGTCTCTCCATCCAGACCGTCCTCCCTCTCTGTGACCGTCACGGTCTGGTTAAACACGGCGTCCTGAAACACATTGCCCTGGAGAGGGAGAGAGGGAGGGAGAGAGAGAAGGAGAGAGAGAGAGAGAAAGAGAAGGAGAGAGAGAGAGAAAGAGAAAGAGAAAGAGAGAGAGAGAGAAAGAGAAAGAGAAAGAGAGAGAGAGAGAGAGAGAGAGAGAGAGACGTTGTCACACGCATGCCTATTGTTTATTTTGTGCAACTAGGCTACTCGGTCAAGTGGCATTGATGAGTTAAACAGTCACATTTTTCCTACATGTATTATATTGAGAGAAAATAGTCAGTTGTAAACAAAGAACTCTTCTTATGTAACCCTTTCGTAAATGGACTGAAGTTGGCTCTAAATATCTACTTTTATTGATTATGCTAAACGTTAGCATCTCTATGGGATTTTTCATATACATTAGCCATAAGCTAACACACATTCTGTAACTTGAAATGCTAACTGAGATGTACTCTGTTGGTCTGCATAGTTTTACAGTGAATCCTAAGTAAAGGTTTGAAAGGAACTTCAGCTTCAGACTTTCTCTTGGGAAGCTGTTAAGTCTATCTTCTCTAATAGACCATGTCATTGCCTCACACAAGTGGGGGCAGAATTGGAAATGTGTCATAAAATGGGATAATTATCATAATTACGAGATAACCTGATTATTTTTTTGTGTGATGTGAATGCAATGCGCCACCGTACTTTTCACACTGGAGTTTACGATTTTTCTGAATGCACCGTCTTGGTCAGTAAGGAAATTGATACTAAGTGGCACATACACGTAAGAGGGCAATAACAGGGGACGGGCGGAAATAGGTGACTGATACAACATCCCAAGTTCTCTTAGTCGTACTCTGTAAAATCACATTTGTAAATGATAAAAGCTTACACCCTTTTAAATCTGAGGTGATCACTGCTGAACTTGACTCAGCTGAGCTGAACTCACATTGCTGTCCTTGTAGTTGAGGTTGATGACCAGGCCGAAGGGGCGTCCTCCCATTGGCTCGGCAGGGATGAAGGAGTACTCAAAGGTGGCCTGACGCAGGGGAGGGACCACGATGCCCAGCTGCAAGGCCGTGAAGTTCTGGATGTAGAACTGGAAGTCCTGCGGGTAGCGGAAGGAGGCGTCCAGGGACTCCACCACAAAGTTCTCAGCGCCCTTGTTGGTGAAGCCCATCAGGAACTTGACAATGTTGTTGGCCGGGAAGTCTGAGGATGCAGGGGAAAGGGACATTAGGATTGAATAAGGGATCTTTTTTGCTGCTGATTCAGTACATTTACATACACAGTTAAGTCGAGCTACCGTTATAGCTCGGCTAAGGGATTTGACTGGACCACTCTCCTTCTCGAGTTTACATGCGCTGAAGGAAAGTCGAATTATTGACCTAAGTACGAATGTCTTACGGCGCTAGGCTAGGTGGCGATATGCCCCCCTTCCTGAACAAAACAAAAACATCAAAATGTCATATTAGCTCTATTAGCTTGTTAACTAACCAACAGTAACTAGCCACCCTCAGCTACATAACATCCTGGACATTGGACCCACAATGGCCGCCTGCACTACTCCACTTGCACACTTGCACACTTTACAACTTGTTGTTGTTGTCCTGAAAACACAACACTTCTGCTGCTCTTACATAACTTGCACCACTATGCCACTTTCTTTCTTACTTAGGTCAAACAGAACTACCCAAGCCTTTTATTGGCCTGACTTTGCACTAGTATTTTATTGACGGTCTATGCACAATTTCAACCAAATTTTGCTGCTCTTATTTTTTCATTATTATATGTGCCCTCTTATTTACTTACTTTTTGTTTACTTGAATGTTATGTTTGTCTGTGGACTTAAATTGGTCAAATATGTCTTGTCTTCACCGTGGGATAGTGAGAAACGTAATTTCGATCTCTTTGTATGTCTGGAACATGTGAAGAAATTGACAATAAAGCTGACTTTGACTTTGAACAGTGGGAGTGTCACGAGTGTCCAAATCCTCGATTTAATTTAGTTTTCCATTTTTATTAAAGTCACGATTTGATTCCATTTTCAATCTTTTTTTTATTATATTACTATTAATTCATTTCTTATGCTTTTTTCTTATTTCCAGTTATGTTTTGAGGGGCTTTTATTTTGAAACCATTCCTACCGCGAGTACTTAACAGAAGACATAAACATAGACGTGAACATGAAATAACACAGAATGATTTTTTGATTGCCATAGCACACTCCGAAGAGACACAATGTTAGTGTTCACAGAATATTACACTGTTAATGTGCGTGTTATGCCTTAAAGTAATTTTATACTTCACTTGGAAAGTTGAGTAGCCTAAGTAAGTGTTAACTGACGTGAATGAATGAACCTCAAAATATTTCCACACTCATGATTTCAAAGAAGTAGGAGGGGGTTCAAGTTCGGAGTAGGAGTTATGAGTATGTAGCGTTGTGTCATAAAGCTTAGATAGTTAGCTTGCTAACCATATGACTTATGAGTACAGTGTGTAGCGTTGGGTCATAAAGCTTAGGTAGTTAGGTTGCTAACCATATGACTTATGAGCACAGTATGTAGCGTTGTGTCATAAAGCTTAGGTAGTTAGCTTGCTAACCATATGACTTATGAGTACAGTATGTAGGGTTGTATCATAAGGCTTAGGTAGTTAGCTTGCTAACCATATGACTTATGAGTACAGTATGTAGGGTTGTATCATAAGGCTTAGGTAGTTAGCTTGCTAACCATATGACTTATGAGTACAGTATGTAGGGTTGTATCATAAGGCTTAGGTAGTTAGCTTGCTAACCATATGACTTATGAGTACAGTATGTAGGGTTGTATCATAAGGCTTAGGTAGTTAGCTTGCTAATAGAGATAAAAAGGCTCAAGACACGCATGAGTGTCACAGTCCAATTTGAGTCTGTTTGAGTGTATATGCGCTAGTTAGGCGAGCTTAAACAAAGCTGAAGCAGAGCCTTTTCCTCGATCATTTTTTGTAATTGAATTATTCAAATTACTCGAGTAATCGTTTCAGCCCTAGTGGTGATGTGTATAGTGTGGTGTTGGTGCTTATGGTGTGGTGTTGGTGTGTGGTTGTGTCAGCATGTGGGGAGGCTGAAGTACTCACCATCTCCTTTAACAAAGAGGATGGTTGTGTCAGCATGTGGGGAGGCTTTGACTTCTCCCGTTAATGCTTCTTCTTCCTCCTCTTCATCTTTTTCTTCTGTCTAAGTTGCAGAGAAAGACAACTGTTTTAAAGCATCCTCAAAGGACAGGAGTGCATCTCATCAGTGTGGAAAGACGAGTGTATCTCATAAGTGTATTCATTCTTGACAGGCTACATGCTTGTATGAATCCCAATGCCAGGTTGGTGATCTAATCTATAAAACTCAATTCTTACCAATTCGGTGTTTTCATCATCCTCCACCTCAGCCTCATCATCATCCTCAGCAATCACGTCATCTCCTAAGTCTTCATCAGCAGCCTCCTCGTCCTCAGTAGCATCCTGTGCTGCCACCAATGGTCCTGCATTATGGCAAAAGGAGTTCAGCGAGCACAAGGCTATGGAACAGACCTCCAAACTGTGCTGGTCAGCGCAACAACATCCACAATATTTATGGCAACTAATACATATGACCAAATCTAATTTTGGCCAACCTCAAACCCGTTAAGGTTGCGTTTATGTCCGAATCAGCAACCTCCTGACAATATTAACTGGGGTAGATAAAATATGACAATGACTTAATAAGGCAAAGGCTAAACAATTCTCTCCAATAACGTTACTGAATCCTCTGACTTAGTTCTCAAAATAACTGGGACGCCTTTTTTGACACACTAGCAGCTAAATTGGGGAACAAGGAACCAGCCCCTGTAGCCTTCCTGGTTAAGCTGCTAAGTTAACGTTTCAATAAGCATAACATCCTCCAACCACACCGTTGATTACAACTTCAGTCTACTAATAATGTGCATGGCCCCAACATATCTCCCCTGTAAATCAACTACTTTTGGGTATTTTCATTGACCATAATATCACAACCAGTAAGTAGACTACGTGTTTTCAAGAGCCGAAAGCTCCGTTTTGACAGGCTATCACTAACGAACGTTCACCATGCTAACGTCAAACTAGGACTACCTAGATGAGGCTATGTATGCTAGTCAATGCTAGCTAGCTATCATGTTTGTGGCTAGGCTAAATCTCCATATCTAGCCGAGCCGTAAGGACACGTCAGTCAAGTACAGTTAATCACAAAAGAAAAATAAACACTCAAAAGTAGCTCTAATAATCATGTAGTCATGACAGCTATATTGCACAAACTAGGTAACAGATATGTTAACAAACAATCCGCACAAATAAAAAGCTCTAACGTTTAATACATTTTATATCAGTGCGCATGGACTGGCCTTTCACTCAATGCGCCACCTTAGCCCGTCAGCTAACTAGCTCGCAAGTACAGCTGACTTAGCAGTAGTTTCGAGCCAAGCAGGCTAATTAACTGGCATTATTGAATCAGTCTCACTTACCTTTCAGTAGAATAGTTGTTGGAAAGGCTAGTAACAATAGCAAAAGTAACCTTGGTAGCAATTTCATCATTTTACAGTATTTCAGAACGCCGATACTCTTAGCAAAGAGTGGTACGGTACTTAGTTCGTTGTGCTTAGGTTCCTTCAAAGCTAGTGCGCAAGCGCAATATTAGGGCGTGCAGGATGTTCTAAAAAATAAATTCACATTGCCCCCTGCTGTTGTGGCGAGTAAAATGAGAGAATGGGCCTTATGCTTAGACATTTTTAAAACACCTTTTAGGGACCGATTTAAGTAGCCCAATCTCAGAAATGGCAGGAAAACACATTTTTTATTTTGAGCTCAAATGAAAACTGAAGTTTCTACAAATAAGTAAAATATAATCGAGGCAAGCATTGAATGTTGACAAAGCAGTTTATTTGCCACACATGTGAACCACCGCAATTAATAAAAACTCAGGTGCATTGGTTATCAAAAGAAATTATTATCTGGTACAGTGATTTTGTTAACACAATCAAATCAACAAAGGGAAATACTTTTATTTCCTTTTTGTACAAGAGAATATTAACCCAAGACGGATGTGCAGAAACTTGATTAAAACCATTAGATGTGCAACACACTATGGTTATTTGCATCTCCTTTATGGAGTTGGAATAATGTGGAATATTCTGGATAATGTCAATTCTTTCAGTTGAGTTGAGTGACACAAAAAGTCAACATCCATGAATCTGTCACAGAAACATGGATTTTAAGGGTGTTCTGTATATGTGTATCTAAGTGACAAAACGATATATTGCTTATGTAACTGAAATATTTTGGACTGCCCTCATCACAGACAGTGCTGCAATTATCTCTGCACCTAAACAACCTTGTGATTCCGCAGTACTAATATACACACATATCTTTTCATGGTGTTCTCGTGCCACTAGCCACAGAATGATGTCTTAAACAACCTGCTGGAACTTTGCTTCAACATCTATAGAGTTGGACTTCGCCTCAGAAAACGTACTATAGATCCCAGTTAGTATTCTGTACATGCATATTGTATACAAACATACAACACAGTCAAGGTCATTGAGACAGGAGATATTGTTTACCATGTCTACAGCACTGAACTACCCAATACTCATAAGAAAAAAAAAAGTTAATAATAACACAATACTCATAAGAAAAAAAGTGTTAATAATAACATAACAGGTTGTGTTGCTGCAGACCACCTTACTGAAGAACCCAGAGTCTGTCACTCAATGTTTTTCCTTTTTTGTAAATTATAATAACCATATAATTATAATAATAACAATAATAAAAAAATGTATTAGTGATAACACCTAAATGTGAAAGTTAACAAAAATAGAGACACAAAGGAATAATACAAGGCAGGTCTGTCCTTCCAATAGAAGTCCTGAGGGCGGAGAAATTCTACTGACCATTCTATGTTCTATATTCATATTCTCTCTCTCCCTGCTTGCCGATCCTACCTGAGCAGAACTAGACATACTGGGCCATAATCCGTTTCAGTATTTTCATCCAGTAACAATAACACGACATTAACATCCCCATAAGCATAGAATCACAGTTTTTATAAAGCAAGATGTGTATTAATGTGTGGCACAGAAGGAGTTGAATACCTGTCCAGGTCATGCTCATAGAGATCTAAACAGCGTAGCTAACATTATGGCTGCAGTGTGCCTCGGAACTACAGCACACTCGACTCCTCAGCCTCCCAGGACTTCTATTGCCCCCACAGCTAGGGCGGGAGCTGGGGTGGGGTTTGAGGGCAGGTGTTCTGTCGAATTATCCTACCGTATCCCCCTGCCCCCCCCCCAAAAAACCCAACCAGATCCTCCCCTCTAATTGCAACACTCCACGTAGTTGGCGGGCAGCATGCCGGACCTGCCGGTCCTCTGGACGGTGCCGTACATCCAGCCCTCGTCGATGGGCTGCGCGTTGATGATGACGTCGCCGTCGCGGAAAGACACCTCGTCATGGTCCTGGGCGGCATAGTCGTACAGAGCGCGATACACTCTCTGAAAAATAGAAAATGATGGAAAACAAAAGGTTAGCATTCACTGCTGCTTGCCACAGAAAAAAATGCTACAGATAAAATCCCTATCTGCTATATTTTTAACATTCTTCATGTGGAACTATATCTGGACTTATGCAATTGCAACAGTAACTGTTTTAGAAAAACTAATATCAGTACACCAACTTACTAAACAATTTTAACACCAGCACTCATCGATAGTGAAGCTGTAGCACTACACAGTGTAAATAAATTCAGTATACTGGATAGCTAGACTAGTGCTGAATACTAACAGTGTAAATAAATTCAGTATACTGGTTAGCTAGACTAGTGCTGAATACTAAGTGTAAATAAATTCAGTATACTGGTTAGCTAGTGCTGAATACTAAGTGTAAATAAATTCAGTATACTGGATAGCTAGACTAGTGCTGAATACTAACAGTGTAAATAAATTCAGTATACTGGTTAGCTAGACTAGTGCTGAATACTAAGTGTAAATAAATTCAGTATACTGGATAGCTAGACTAGTACTGAAACTAAGTGTAAATAAATTCAGGATACTGGATTGTTAGACTAGTGCTGAATACTAAGTGTAAATAAATTCAGTATACTGGATAGCTGGAAAAGTGCTGAATACTAACAGTGTAAAAAAACACTCCATGCCTGTGAGACTCACCATGGTGGCGGAGTGAGGGGGAGACTGGACAGACCTCACTGAGGACATGCTGCTCTGGTGCATGTAGTGTCCCTGGTGCTGTCCTCCTTGGTGGTACGCACCTGCAAGCACAGGGACTAGTGGTCAGATACAGAGATACAGAGAGATGAGAGGAGACACGCGGTGTGGTGGAGTTTAGAGAGTTTAGCGGAGGACCACGACCCAAGGGTGCCACATCCCAACAGTCTCAAACCAGGAAGAGGTGGTCTGGGTTTACACCAGCTCATCTCTGTGTGAGGTCAATCATTTAAAGGCACACGTTGCATGCAGTGTTTACACAATCGAAGTGCAAGTGTGAAATAAGCATTGTGGGTCAACGACCATGGCAACAAAAATGGTTAGAGATGGACATGGGACAAACACCTCTGAGTCATAAGGACAGGCTAAAGAACATAATTAAGAACAGGTTAAAGAACAGTACAGGATAAAGACCAGGTTAAAGAAAATGGCTGTCCTGGTGGGCGTGACCTGTAAACTTCTGTGAAAACAACGTTATTCAAGGTAGCTAGTAACCATGCAATGTACATTTGAAAAAACAGCAGTTGAGTTATTCAACCAAAGTCCAGGGGCCCTATAATCAATGTGCACGTTAGTGAGAGACATGGTGGTCCCTTTTCCACAGTGCAAACTACACTGTTCCACACTGACACTCAATGGTTGCAATGTTAAGGGAGATACCACATCAAAATTGTGAAGAATGCAAAGTATGTAATCCCTGCATAGCTGACAGAGAGAGAGTGAGAAACACTCCAACATGCATTATGAGACATGTCCAGAGGGAGAGACAAGAATGTCCTGAGCAACACAGTACCTCTGTCCCTCTATGAGTGTAGCAGTGTTACCTCTGTCCCTCTGTAAGTGCAGCAGCGCTAGCTCCATCCCTCTGTAAGTGTAGCAGTGCTAGCTAGCAGTGCTACCTCTGTCCCTTTGTGAGTGTAGCAGCGCTAGCTAGCAGTGCTACCTCTGTCCCTCTGTAGTAGCAGCGCTAGCTCCATCCCTCTGTAAGCGTAGCATTGCTAGCTATGTCCCTCTGTAAGTGTAGCAGCGCTAGCTCCATCCCTCTGTAAGTGTAGCAGCGCTACCTCTGTCCCTATATGAGTGTAGCAGCGCTAGCTCTGTCCCTCTATGAGCGTAGCAGCGCTAGCTCTGTCCCTCTGTAGTAGCAGTGCTACCTCTGTCCCTCTGTACTGTAAGTGAAGCAGCGCTACCTCTGTCCCTCTATGAGCGTAGCAGTGCTACCTCTGTCCCTCTGTAAGTGTAGCCGTGCTACCTCTGTCCCTCTGTAAGTGTAGCAGTGCTATCTCTGTCCCTCTGTAATAGCAGTGCTACTTCTGTCCCTCTGTGAGTGTAGCAGCGCTAGCTAGCAGTGCTACCTCTGTCCCTCTGTAAGCGTAGCAGTGCTATCTCTGTCCCTCTGTAATAGCAGTGCTACTTCTGTCCCTCTGTGAGTGTAGCAGCGCTAGCTAGCAGTGCTATCTCTGTCCCTCTGTAATAGCAGTGCTACTTCTGTCCCTCTGTGAGTGTAGCAGCGCTAGCTAGCAGTGCTACCTCTGTCCCTCTGTAAGTGTAGCAGTGCTATCTCTGTCCCTCTGTAATAGCAGTGCTGTCCCTCTGTGAGTGTAGCAGCGCTAGCTAGCAGTGCTACCTCTGTCCCACTGTAAGTGTAGCAGTACTACCTCTGTCCCTCTGTAAGTGTAGCCGTGCTACCTCTGTCCCTCTGTAAGTGTAGCAGTGCTATCTCTGTCTCTCTGTAATAGCAGTGCTACTTCTGTCCCTCTGTGAGTGTAGCAGCACTACCTCTGTCCCTCTGTAAGTGTAGCCGTGCTACCTCTGTCCCTCTGTAAGTGTAGCAGTGCTATCTCTGTCTCTCTGTAATAGCAGTGCTACTTCTGTCCCTCTGTGAGTGTAGCAGCGCTAGCTCTGTCCCTCTGTAGTAGCAGTGCTAGCTTTGTCCCTCTGTAGTAGCAGTGCTACCTCTGTCCCTCTATGAGTGTAGCAGCGCTAGCTCTGTCCCTCTGTGAGTGTAGCAGTGCTACCTCTGTCCGGCTGGGACTGCATGGCGGAGCTGCTGCTGCACACAGACACACTGCGGTCCCACAGCTCGGAGCCGATGGAGCTGCACACGGACTGGGCCTGGGACGGCAGCGACTGCTGCGACTGCTGCCTGCTCAGCCGACTGGCCCGCTCTGGTGCCACAACCCCCCACCAGGGGGCAGCAACCGCACACCAAGCACAGCAGACAGACAGAGGAGGAGGAGGAGCAGGAGCAGGAGGTTGAGCAGGAGGAGGAGGAGGAGGAGCAGGAGCAGGAGCAGGAGGAGGAGGAGGAGGAGGAGGAGCAGGAGGATAAAGGGGAAAAAGAGGTTTAGGGAAATGATATTATGGAAAGTAAGGATAGAATAGGTGAAACTGACATGCATGACTTATGACTTCATAGCAGAAGTGGTCTGAAATTGACAGTGCTAGCTGCACCTGTGGTTCTGTGTGTGCTCATTTGAATAAAAGAACACACACAGGAATAACATGTACTATATATATATATATATATATATACATACACAGGAATACCATATAGTACCGAGTGACATAAACAAACACACACAGGAATACCATATAGTACGAGTGACATAAACAAACTGCGAGTAAAGAATGTCCACACACATCAAAACAAGGAAGTAGACGTTCTAGTGTAAACATCAAATGACACATAAACACTCATATGAACAAATAAAGCAAACAAGATGGGGGGGCAGTACCGGACAGTCTGTGCAGGCTCTTGGACTGAATATTATCCTCCACGGGGTCAAAATCAAAGATGGACCCAGGATCAGTGCGCCACACCTTCAGGTCTTTCACAGCAATGACAGGGAACGGCAGGGCAGGACAGGGAACGGTAGGGCAGGACAGATGGGTCATAAACAGGAATATGAAATGAACAACAGGATGTGGAGAGGACAGATGGAACAGCAGAGGAAAAGCTAACAAGGCTAGAGAGGGAGAGAGAAAGAAAAACTAAAACAGACAGACAGAGAGAAAGAAAGAAAGACAGAAAGAAAGAAAAAAGATATGAAGAAAGAGAGAGGGACAGGTTGGGAGCAGAATACTAGCAGTGGATATAAAAGGACACTAACCTACGTTGATGCCCGGTCTACGGTCCATCTCTACCACCTGTGGGTGCACGCCTTTGTAGGCGGCCTCGCTCATCACCTGGTTGTTGTGGTGGGGGTGGGGGTGCCCGTGCTCCATGCCCATGCCCATGCCCTCCTCCAGCCCAGGGGTGCCACCACGACCCCGCGCGCGCTCAAAGTCCTCATGGTACTTGGCCTTTGGAGGGAAGAGGTGAACAGTGAACATCAGGAAATATGGAGAAAAAAGAAAACTACATAGGAATATCTGTTATATTAACAAAAGGTGCACAAACACACACACACACACACACTCACACACACTCACACACACCACACACACCACACACACACACACACACAACTTGTGGGTGCTTTTGGTCAGTGAGCAATAAACTTCACACAGGACACAAGTTATAAAACCTTTATTAATGATTAATTATTAGTGTGCAGACACAATACGTTATTAAGTTATTGGCAGTAACAGGTACTGCTCCTCCCAGTCAGCAGGGGGCAGTGGAGGAGTGTACCAGGGTGCAACATGACCGCTCAATGTGGGGGTCAGTAGTGTTATATCCACGGCAACCGCATCAACATGACCGGTACGCTACCATGGAGATGTCGTTTTGAGACTTGCGGACACGCCGCATTTCAGGAGTGTCCAGTTCTGAACAAGAGCGGCCCTTCACCTCCTGCAGACCCTTCTGATACTTTATCTAAAGAGACAGAAAGGGGGGGGGGCAGACAAAGAAAGAGAGCAAAAGAGAGACAGAGAGAGAAGGGGGGGGGGGGGGAGAGACAGAGAGAGAGAGGGGGGGGGGGAGAGAGACAGAGAGAGAGGGGGGGGGGAGAGACAGAGGGGGGGGGGGAGAGACAGAGAGAGAGAAAGAAAAGACATGAATTATGACTGTTGATCTGTACATGTCTTCTCGCTTGTGTTGTCACTGTCTAACTAAAAAGATAAATCCTCTTTACATGAGGCAGTTCATGGGCCCTATTTTAATAATGGACACAGTGTGCCCTGCATGAGGCAAAGCCATCACATGCTATGAGGTGCCCTGCATGAGGCAAAGCCATCACATGCTATGAGGTGCCCTGAGCTGGTGTGTGTGCAGACGCTCTTCCTCATGGCATTAAATGAGCCCGTCCTATTAATTAAGGCCCCATATCTTCTTATTAATTAGGGCCCCATATCTTCTTATTAATTAGGGCCCCATATCTTGTTATTAATTAGGGCCCCATATATTCCTATTAATTAGGGCCCTGTATCTTTCTATTGATTAGGCCCTGTATCATTTTATTAATTAGGGCCCCATATCTTCCTATTAATTAGGGCCCCATATCTTCTTATTAATTAGGGCCCCATATCTTCCTATTAATTAGGGCCCAATCTTTCTATTGATTAGGCCCCGTATCATTTTATTAATTAGGGCCCCGTATCTATCTATTAATTAGGGCCCCATATCTTCCTATTAATTAGGGCCCATCCTATTAATTAGGGCCCTGTATCTTTCTATTGATTAGGTCCTGTATCTTTCTATTAATTAGGGCACCATACCTTCCAATTAATTAGTGTGTGTGTGTGTGTGTCCACTCCCCAGCACTGGGAGATGTGCTTGTGTAAGTGTGCACTTGCAGAGCTGATGTTCTCTTGGTTCTG
>NC_055973.1:33344865-33349865 GCF_018492685.1 Alosa sapidissima | reverse complement strand
GCTGTAGCAGATGCACGTCATGTGTGTTTCTGCAGACCTGCTGTAGCAGATGCACGTCATGTGTGTTTCTGCAGACCTGCTGTAGCAGATGCACGTCATGTGTGTTTCTGCAGACCTGCTGTAGCAGATGCACGTCATGTGTGTTTCTGCAGACCTGCTGTAGCAGATGCACGTCATGTGTGTTTCTGCAGACCTGCTGTAGCAGATGCACGTCATGTGTGTTTCTGCAGACCTGCTGTAGCAGATGCACGTCATGTGTGTTTCTGCAGACCTGCTGTAGCAGATGCACGTCATGTGTGTTTCTGCAAACCTTCAGAGAAGCGTATGAACCATGGGCATACTCCTTGAATGTGGGCATGGGAAACCCCAGAGAGAGGTTATCACAACATGATACCCCATCATTGATTATCACATGATCCCATCATGGATTATGACATGACAGACTGGCCATAGAGTAGCACAGAGTGGGCGCCTGACCGACTGACTGGGGACCAGAGTAGCACAGAGTGGGCGCCTGACCGACTGACTGGGGACCAGAGTAGCACAGAGTGGGCGCCTGACCGACTGACTGGGGACCAGAGTAGCACAGAGTGGGCGCCTGACCGACTGACTGGGGACCAGTGGGAGCTGCACGGTACCTCGTTGAGGATCTGCCCGGCGTTCTTCGCCCGCAGCAGGTCTGGCGTGTCCTCCAGAGCCGACATCCCCTTCCCCTTCACCTCCAACTCCAGATCCTTCCTGTACTCTTTCTACAGAGAGGAAGCACAGCTGCTGACCATCTGTGTCCATCTGGGCTGGGTTGTGTTAAATTAAGGAACTGTGTCCATCTGGGCTGGGTTGTGTTAAATTAAGGCACTGTGTCCATCTGGGCTGGGTTGTGTTAAATTAAGGCACTGTGTCCATTCACACCAAATATATTCAAGATTAAATGCAGAGGCGGACAGAGTACACAGCTTCATTACTTGAGTAAAAGTACAGATACCCTTTGCTAAATTTTACTCAAGTACAAGTAAAAGTACAACAGTCAGATGTCTACTTAAGTAAAAGTACTGAAGTACTTGTTTTTAAAAGTACTTGAGTATCAAGAGTACAAGAGTAGCCTACATTTTCTAAATATTGCATTACTGCCAGAGTGCTTACATTTATGTACAGAAACGTCCTACATGGAGTTATGAAAAATGTTAATGTTAATACCTTGGAGAATGTAAAAGGAATTGAAAGTAAAATCAAGTCATTTTTATCTTTTTACCATTTTGCCAGGGATGGGCAGTATTTTTAATGCATGTATATAAAATACGTATTTCAAATACAAAATACTATTTTGTAATTGAAACACTTGAAGCGAAAACTATCATTAACTTGTTCAGAAAATTGAAATAGTCTGGCGAGGTGGGGCCACAGGTTGGCACATTCCCGGGATGGACCTGCTGCGTCTTCATCCATTGTTTCGTCCATGGTTTCGTCTCTTATCTAAATCTGACCATAGAGTTGACTGAAGCTGAAGGTGATTAATGATAGGCTGTCCCAATCAGTGGCGCCTGCATAATCCAATCACGTTTGAGAGGGAAACAACAAATTGAGGAATTCCGAGATTTTTCTTTTTAACGGGGTAACTCACGGTTATGGATAGAAATGTAGTGGAGTAAAGAGTACAATATTTGCCTCTCAAATGTACTTGAGTAAAGTCATGCGTACACCCCAAAAATGATACTCGAGTAAAGTACAGATCCCTCAAAATTGTACTCAAGTACTGTACTCAAGTAAATGTACTCCGTTACTGTCCGGCTCTGATTAAATGAAGGCACTGTGTCCATTCACACCAGATACATTCAATACTTTTGAGTTGTTACTAAACATGATAATTCTGCTAATCAAAGACTCCTTACCAGTCAAGCAATGATAAACAAATTGCCAATGAGTTCATAATGTAAAGTTTAGAAGTCTTAAGGGACAACAGAAATGTTATTACAGAGTGTTATTGTTGTCTTACATCGCTGATGAGGCTAGTGGCGTTGCGGGCGGTGATGTATGCTGGGGTGAGGTCCACATCCACCAGAGCTCTGCCCCGCACAGTGTCCTCGTACTCCTTCCGGTACTTTCTCTGAGGACGGACACGAGCACATAGTTCCAGATGCTGACGCAAATAACACAAATCTCCCCATACAAATTCCATATGAAAGAGCTTGAATGGATAACAAAGTAAACACCAAACCACAAACTAGAAATGCAATTCTTGAAAACTTGAATTTCCCCTTGGGGATCAAAAAAGTATCTATCTATCTATCTATCTATCTATCTATCTATCTATCTATCTAATTTCAAGGAATTACCAGTGCATGAAAATGGCAACAATGTAATGTTAAATATAATTTATAGTTAAAAGAGATAATGCAAGCAAAGAGATGGGGGTGAAGAGAGAGTGGTTGCTAGGTTGACATAGTGGTGGTTGCTTGGTTGTTGCTAAGACACAGATGGTGGTTGCTATGCCAAATAAAGTGGTTGCTATGCTGGTTGCTAGGGTAATCATGTTGGTTGCTATGGTGGTTACTAGGTTGACATGGTTTAATGGATATTGATAGACAAATAGCTTAATGAATGTTGATAGAAAAATAGTTGAATGGGATCGGTATAGGTAGATAGTTTAATGAATGAATGAAAAGTTTGAAATGGATGGATGACGAGAGGACAGTTGGATGGAAGGTGCCTTGTATTCTTGTTGAATAGAGAAAGACACTGAGAGAAAAGGAGCACAGTTGAGCAGGTGGCTGTTGGAACAGGTGCAAATCAGTGTTTACGACCCTTTATGATGTCATAATGCCCAATAGAAAGTCTATGGGAAAAAATAAGCTTGTTTTTTGTTAATATGTCAAAAAGTATAACGTTTACAAATATGAAAAGTCATAGCAACCTGGTCCATTTGAAGAACTACGTTACAAAGTTTGAATGAAGTTTCTAAACGGTTCAAGTGAAATAGCTTATGGAAAAAGTGGTAAGCGGAAGAAGCAGCCTAGGAAGAGCAGGACAGCGCATTTCCACTTCAACACCGCTATCAATGCAAGAAAACAAATGAATAGAGATATTTGCCAAGACTACATTTGGCTGCAGGGTGTATCAGAGAGGACGCCATGTGTGTATCAGAGAGGACGCCGTGTGTGTATCAGAGAGGGGGCCATGTGTGTGTATCAGAGAGGGGGCCGTGTGTTTAACAGAGAGGGGGCCGTGTGTTTAACAGAGAGGGGGCCGTGTGTGTATCAGAGAGGGGGCCATGTGTGTGTATCAGAGAGGGGGCCGTGTGTCTATCAGAGAGGGGGCCGTGTGTGTATCAGAGAGGGGGCCGTGTGTGTATCAGAGAGGGGGCCGTGTCTGTGTTTCCATTGAGGAGATCTCAGCGCTCTGGGCTGTGTGGGACAGGGTCAGTGCCAGCAGCATCAGTGTGCTGTACAAACGCCCACCTGGGCACACTCAAGGCGTCCATGCTGATGCCTGATGCCGTACTGCATTTATATAAGTGGGGAGAGGTGCTTCAGCAACACACAGCACACACGAACACTGCTACTCTGTTCAAATGTGCTTTGTTTTGTTACATAATCACATCATCATGTGGCATACCCCACTTTGCATTTTCTGAGCTTCCTTGGACACTTTGTAAGACTGAGTGTCCACAAACTCCATCAGGGACTTGCCTCTTGATTTCTCATAGTCCTCTTTGTATTTGACCTGAGTGACCCACAAAAGATGAGATCAGGGTACACACACCACTTGTGAATGCTTGTAATGTTAATCAAAACAACTGCATTTTGGATTTATATATCAATGAGCAGCCCTGCAGCACTAATAACAGACCAAAACATGTTATGTCATGTGTTGCCCTATGGCACTGATAACAGACAAAAAACATGTCATGTGTTGCCTTGCCATTTACTAGAACAATTTCTACAAGACTACAAGTGTATTGTAAATGTCTCAAAATGATGCTTTCCTAAAATCCTCAGTAATCGTAGGTCAGTTCAGTAGTGATGCATAGGACACACACAAAGCAGAGAGCGCTGTTTGCACATCAGAGACAGAGCTATAGAGCTGTGTGTGACTGACCTGGTGCTCTGGAGGGATGTGTGTGACTGACCTGGTGCTCTGGAGGGATGTGTGTGACTGACCTGGTGCTCTGGAGGGATGTGTGTGACTGACCTGGCTGTGTAGCACGGCATTCTCCTTGTGGTGGAGCTGTTCTGCTGTGTCCAAGGCGATGTGGTAGCGGCCCTTGGACTGCTCGTACTTCTTCCTGTACTCCACCTGAACACAGCCTCAGAGCAGCCAAATACACACTCAATACTCACTAGATACACAACACATACACACTCATAAAGTACTCGCTAGATACACAACACATACACACTCAATACTCGCTAGATACACAACACATACACACTCAATACTCACTAGATACACAACACATACACACTCATAAAGTACTCGCTAGATACACAACACATACACACTCAATACTCGCTAGATACACAACACATACACACTCATAAAGTACTCGCTAGATACACAACACATACACACTCAATACTCGCTAGATACACAACACATACACACTCAATACTCACTAGATACACAACACATACACACTCAATACTCGCTAGATACACAACACATACACACTCAATACTCACTAGATACACAACACATACACACTCAATACTCACTAGATACACAACACATACACACTCAATACTCGCTAGATACACAATACATACACACTCAATACTCGCTAGATACACAACACATACACACTCAATACTCGCTAGATACACAACACATACACACTCATAAAGTACAGCCACAGAGCGGCCCCAGAGCCTGATGTGTCATGGCATCCATAGTATCCTTATTTATTTATTATTATACCACCACCAGTGCTGATCTGTAATGCAACAGCTGAATACACAACACATACACACTCATAAAGTACTCGCTAGATACACAACACATACACA
>NC_055973.1:33337365-33339865 GCF_018492685.1 Alosa sapidissima | reverse complement strand
TGGTCGGTGTGAGCATGCAGTCTGCTTAGTGCACTACACTCATATCGGTGTGAGCATGCAGTCTGCTTGAGTGACGGTAGATTCCTCTGGATTCCTCTGGACTCACCTGGATTCCTCTGGACTCACCTGGATTCCTCTGGACTCACCTGGATTCCTCTGGACTCACCTGGCTAGCGAGGGCTGAGGCCGCCTGGGTGTGTTTGAAGGACACACAGTCTCCAGGGTTATACTGGGGCTTCTGTCCCTTTTGGTCCCTCTCAAACTTCTCCTTATATTTCACCTGAGGACACACAGAGGATGAGAAGGATCAGACGGATGGGAAGGCACGAGGGGCCCCCCCAATCACGCCGTGGAGGCACGAGGGGCCCCCCCAATCACGCCGCGGAGGCACGAGGGGCCCCTCGATCACGCAGCGGAGGCACAAGGGGGCCCCCCAATCACGCCGCGGAGGCACAAGGGGCCCCTCGATCACGCAGCGGATTGAGGACACAGAAAGGGAGTGGAGTGAATGAGAAGGCTTTTGGAAAAGAACATGTGGGAAGAAACATCGGCAGCAGTGAACAGATGAAAAGAACACCAAAATAAAAGAGTGCAAAAAAAAGATGAAAGATAGACACAATCACCACTTAGTCACCAGTGCTTTTGAGATTTTGATGACTCAGCGCTTGGCTCCCAAAGCATTAGAGAGAAAGAGAGAAAGAGAGGGAGAGCGAGAGAGAGAGAGAGGAAATAAGAGAGAGAGAGAGAGAGAGATGCTGGCAAACTCCACCATTTCTGCTTTTGGGCCATATAATTCCTACTTAAGAGTGACTATAAACCTTTGCAATGTAATGTGTATGTAACGCAAAAGGGACTGAAGCAAAGTTTCGTTTTAAACTGAGCTGAGGAAAAGTCATTTAAGGAGCTCTAAAACTTTTTTCATACTGCTTCATACTGTTCACACAGCCATTAGAAAAAAAGTCCAAATGTAGCCCAGACATTTCTTGCTAATGAGCTGCTAGTAGCACATGATGAGAGAGACTACTGAACTGGACACTGTTGTTATGATGAGAGACTACTGAACTGGACACTGTTGTTATGATGAGAGAGACTACTGAACTGGACACTGTTGTTATGATGAGAGAGACTACTGAACTGGACACTGTTGTTATGATGAGAGACTACTGAACTGGACACTGTTGTTATGATGAGAGACTACTGAACTGGACACTGTTGTTAGCATCCTCTTGCTAATGAGCTGCTAGTATCACGTGATGAGTTGTTGGTTGTTTCCACTTGTGTTGAGGTGTTTTTATACATGAATAATGAGATGGATACCTGGCTGGCCAGAGAAGAGGTCCTCTTTGCATGCTCGATATCAGGCCTGCCCAGAACAGACTGCTCGTTGTACAGATTGGCTTTGGCCTTGCTCTTATACGCCACCTGTACCCAGATAGAGAGCACACGTGAAGAGTGAGACACTCAGCTACTGCTGCTCTACACTGTTAGAACCCACACTAATGAACATGTACACTGTTAGAACCCACACTAATGAACATGTATACCTGCTCTACATTGTTAGAACCCACACTGACGAATATCTACACTGTTAGAACCCACACTAATGAACATGTATACCTGCTCTATACTGTTAGAACCCACACTAATGAACATGTACACTGTTAGAACCCACACTGATGAACATCTACACTGTTAGGACCCGCACTGTGAACATGTATACCTGCTCTACACTGTTAGAACCCACACTGATGAACATCTACACTGTTAGGACCCACACTAATGAACATGTATACCTGCTCTACACTGTTAGAACCCACACTGATGAACATCTACACTGTTAGGACCCGCACTGTGAACATGTATACCTGCTCTACACTGTTAGAACCCACACTGATGAACATGTACACTGTTAGGACCCGCACTGATGAACATCTACACTGTTAGGACCCACACTGATGAACATCTACACTGTTAGGACCCGCACTGTGAACATGTATACCTGCTCTACACTGTTAGAACCCACACTGATGAACATCTACACTGTTAGGACCCGCACTGTGAACATGTATACCTGCTCTACACTGTTAGAACCCACACTGATGAACATCTACACTGTTAGGACCCGCACTGTGAACATGTATACCTGCTCTACACTGTTAGGACCCGCACTGTGAACATGTATACCTGCTCTACACTGTTAGAACCCACACTGATGAACATCTACACTGTTAGGACCCGCACTGTGAACATGTATACCTGCTCTACACTGTTAGGACCCGCACTGTGAACATGTATACCTGCTCTACACTGTTAAAACCCACACTGATGAACATCTACACTGTTAGGACCCGCACTGTGAACATGTATACCTGCTCTACACTGTTAGAACCCACACTGATGAACATCTACACTGTTAGGACCCGCACTGTGAACATGTATACCTGCTCTACACTGTTAGAACCCACACTGTGAACATGTATACCTGCTCTACACTGTTAGA